>NC_057722.1:50902445-50983678 GCF_004010195.1 Chiloscyllium plagiosum | reverse complement strand
GGGGGTGGTATGTGTATGGAATGAGCTGCTGGAGGAAGTGGTGGAGGCTGGTACAATTGCAACATTTAAGAGGCATTTGGATGGGTATATGAATAGGAAGGGTTTGGAGGGATATGGGCTGGTTGCTGGCAGGTGGGACTAGATTAGGTTGGGATATCTGGTCGGCATGGACAGATTGGACCGAAGGGTCTGTTTCCATGCTGTACATCCCTATGACTCTATGACTGGAGAATAGCCAATGTTGTTCCATCGTTTAAGAAGGGAATCAGGGTTCATCCAGGAAATTACGTGCTTGTGAGCTTTACATTGGTGGTAAGGAAATTATTGAAAAAGATTCTCAGGGACAACGTCTGTATGCATTTAGAAGCAAATAGACTTATTAGCAATAGACAGCATGGGAGGTCCTGCCTCACTAACTTGGTCAAGTTTTTTGTGGAGGTGCTGAAGACAATTGATGAGGGGAAAAATGGTTGTTGTTGTCTACATGGACTTCAGTAAAGCCTTTGACAAGATCCCTTATGGCAGACTGGTCCAAGAGGTGAAGTCACATGGTATCAAGGGTGAACTGATGGGTGGATACAGAACTGGCTTAGTCTTAGGAGACAGAGGGTAGCGGTGGAAGGATGCTTTTTGGAATGGAAGGTTGTGATTAGTAGTGTTCCACAGGGATCAGTGCTGGGACCTCAACTGTTCGTGATCTACACAAATGATTTGGAGGAAAATGCCTAATGGCTGATCTAATTGGTAAGTTTGTGGATGGCACTAAGATTGGTGAAGTTGCGGATGATGAGGAGGATTGTCAGAGGATACAGTAGGATATTGATTAGTTGGAGGCATGGGCAGAAAAATAGCAGATGGATTTTAATCCAGACAAATGTGAGGTGACGCATTTTGGAAGGTTAAGTGCAGGCGGAAATTATACAATGAATGGCAGAACCCTCAGGAGTATTGATATGCAGAGGGATTTGGATGTGCAGGTCCACACATCATTGAAGGTGGCAGCGCAGATAGACAAAGTAGTGAAAAAGGCCTACGGCATGCTTGCTTTCACTGGAAGGGGCATTGAGTATAAGGATATGCAAATTATGCTGCTTTATAGAACTTTAGTTGCAAACAGGTCTGGTCACGACAATACTAGAAAGATGTGGATGCTTTGGGGAGTAAATAGAAAAGGCTTACCAGGATGTTGCCCGGTCTGGGGGATGTTAAGCTACTCTTGGGAAATAAGGCAGGGCAGGTGACTGAGGTGTCAGTGGGGGAGCACTTTGGGGCCAGCAACCATAATTCTACTAGTTTTAAAATAGTGATGGAAAGGGATAGACCAGATCTAAAAGTTGAAGTTCCAAATTGGAGGAAGGCCAATTTTGATGGTATTAGGCAAGAACTTTCATGGATTAAGTGGGGGCAGATGTTCGTAGGTAAAGGGATGGCTAGAAAATGGGAAGCCTTCAAAAATGAGGTAACGAGAGTCCAGAGACAGTACATTCTTGTTAGGGTGAAAGGCAAAGCTGGTAGGTGTAGTGAATGCTGGATGACTAGAGAAATTGAGGTTTGGTTCAGAAAAAGAAGGAAACATATGTCAGTTATAGACAGCAGAGATCGAGTGAATCCTTAGAAGAATATAAAGGCAGTAGGAATATAATTAAGACAGAAGGAGGACAAAAATGGGACATGAGATAGCTTTGGCAAATAGGGTTGAGGAGAATCTAAAGGGATTTTATAAATACATTAAGGACAAAAGGGTAACCAGGGAGAGAATAGGGCCCCTCAAAGATCATCAAGGCAGCCTATGTGTCGAACTCCAGGAGATACTAAATGAGTATTTTGCATCAGTGTTTACTGTGGAGAAAGTTGTGGAAAATACAGAATGTGGGGAAATAGATGGTGACATGTTGAAAAATGTCCTTGTTACAGAGGAGGAAGTGCTGGATGTCATAAAACGCATAAAATTGAATTGAATTGAATTTATTGTCACTTGTACTGAGGCAACACAGGCAGATCACATAGTTAAATAGCATAGATAAATCCCGATGACCTGGTCAAGTGTACCCTAGAAATCCGTGGCAAGGTAGGAAAGCGATTTCTCGGCCCTTTCCTGAGATATTTGTATCATCGATAGTCACAGGTCAGGTGCTGGAAGACTGGGGGTTGGCTAACGTGGTGCCACAATTTAAGAAAGCTGGTAAGGAAAAGCCAGGGAACTCTAGACTGGTGAGCCTGACATCGGTGGTGGGCAAGTTGTTGAAGGGAATCTCGAGGGACATGATTTACATGTTTTTGGAAAGGCAAGGACTGATTAGAGTTAGTCAACATGGCTTTGTGCGTAGGAAATCTTGCCTCATGAACTTGACTGAATTTTGTGAAGAGGTAACAAAGAGGATTGATGAGAACAGAGTGGAGGACGTGATCTATATGGACTTCAGTAAGGTGTTTGACAAGGTTCCTCATGATAGACTGGTTAGCAAGGTTAGATCTTATGGAATACAGGGAGAACTAGCATTTGGATACTGAACTGGCTTGAAGGTAGAAGACAGAGGGTGGTGGTGAAGGGTTGCTTTGCAGACTGGAGGCCTGTGACCAGTTGTGTGCCACAAGGATCAGTTCTGGGTCCATTGCTTTTCATTATTTACATAAATGATTTGGATGTGAATATAAGAGGTATAGTTAGTAAGTTTGCAGGTGACACCAAAATTGAACATGTAGTGGACGGCAAGTTCCCTCAGAGTGCAATGGGATCTTGATCAGATGGGCCAATGGGTTGAGGAGTTGCAGATGGAGTTTAATTTAGATAAATATGAGGTGCTGCATTTTGGAAAGCCATATCAGAGTAAGACTTATACACTGAACGGTAAGGTCCTGGGGAGTGCTGCTGAACAAAAAGACCTTGGAGTGCAGGTTCATAGTTCCTTCAAAGTGGAGTTGCCGGTAGATAGAATATCTTTCCTTTACTGGTCAGAGCATGGAGTATAGGAGTTGGGAGATCATGTTACTGCTGTACAGGACATTGGTTAGGCCACTTTTAGAATATTGTGTGCAATTCTGGTCTTCCTCCTATCAGAAGGATGTTGTGAAACTTGAAAATGTTCAGAAAAGATTTACAAGGATGTTACCAGGGTTAGAGGATTTGAGCTATAGGGAGAGGCTGCATAGGCAGGGGCTGTTTTCCCTTGAGTGTCGGAAGCTGAGGGGTAACCTAATACAGGCTTATAAATCATGAGGGGCATGGATAGGGTAAATAGACAAGGTCTTTTCCCTGAGGTGGGGAGTCCAAAACTAGAGGGCATGGGTTTAGGGTGAGAGGGGAAAGATTTAAAAGGGACCTAAGGGACAACTTTTTCACGCAGAGGGTGGTGCATGTATGGAATGAGCTGCCAGAGGAAGTGGTGGAGGTTGCTACAATTACAACATTTAAAAAACACTTAGATGGGTGTATGAATAGGAAGGGTTTAGAGGAATATTGGCCAACTGTTGGCAAATGGGACTAGATTAGATTCCCTACAGTGTGGAAACAGGCCCTTCAGCCCAACTAGTCCGCACCGACCCTGCGAAGAGTAACCCACCCAGATCCATTCCCCCTAACTAATGCACCTAACTCTATGGGCAATTTAGCATGACCAACTCACCTAACCTGCACATCTTTGGACTGTGGGAGGAAACTGAAGCACCCGGAGGAAACCCACGCAGACACGGGGAGAATGTGCAAACTCCACGCAGACAGTTGCCCGAGGCTGGAATCGAACCCGGGTCTCTGTGGCTGTGAGGCAGCAGTGCTAACCACTGAGCCACTGTGCTGGCACCCCCCCCCCCCTTTAAGGCTTGGATGAGTTGGACCGAAGAGTCTGTTTCCGTGCTGTACATCTCTATGACTCTGACTGTAAGAAAGGTTGTATAGACTGGGTTTGTTTTCACTGGAATGCAGGAGGTTGAGGGGTGACCTGAAAGAAGTTCATAAGATTGTGAATGACATGGATAGAGTAGAAAGTATGAGGCTTTTTCCCAGGGTGGACAGGTCAATTACTAGGGAACGCGGGTTCAAAGTGCAGGGGGAGGTGTTTAACGTGCTGTCAGAAGAGGTGGTGGAAGTAGACACAACAGCAGCATTCTGGAAGCACCTGGACAAATACATGATTAGGAAAGCAATAGAGGGATACAAGTTTTGTCAGTGAAGACAATTTTGAGAATGGATGGACAAACTGTGTCAGCACAGCCTTGGAGGGCTGAAAGGCCTGTTCCTGTGCAGAATTGTTCTTTGTTTTGTTCAATGACTTGAAGCAGCTGAATTCTAAATATGTTTTTTGGAGGATTCATGATCACGGGATTAGTGTTATTGGGAGAGGGGTGTCAGAATGAGGCCCTTAAGTGGTCATTAATTGATCAAGCTTAATGGAGATTTCCGTTAGCATACAGTGACCAAGTTAGAATGATTTGAGCCAAGTGTGGCTGCTGTAACTGTAGCCTATTGATCTTGTCTTAAATTCATGAATGGAGAACGATGAATAGTTCTGTAACACAATCGGAGATTACGGCAATTTTATTACCCCATTACACCATTTGTTTCTTAGTCAAATATTTACAACAGAAAGAGGAGATAAAACTGTTGCTATAAGATCACATGGGCTTAAGAATAATTTATTAGTTTTGATAAGGATTAGCTAACCAACAGAAAGCAGAAAAGTGAAATAAATGGGTCTTTTCTGGTTGACAAGATGTAACAAGTAGCTTGCCACAGGGTTCAGTCCTCAATTTCCAACTATTTACAATTGATATTAATGACTTGGGTTTGGAGATAGAAAGTAATGTAGCCACACTGTTAAGTTTCTTGACTGTTGTTGGAGTTGCAGTTATCCAGGGAAGTGAGAGTTTTCCATTTACACTCTATATATCTACTGTCCTTGATAGAAGAAGTCATGGGTTTGGGAGGTGCTGTCTCAAGATCGTTGGTAGATTTCTGCAGTACATTTGTGGATAGTTCACACTGCTGCTACTGAGTGTTGGTAGTGGAGTGACTGGCACCACATTGTTGTCTAGTTCCTCTTTTAACAAGTTACATGCAACTCCGACCCGAATGTTATGAATGAATTTGCCCAGGTGACCCACAATACCGAAGTGGTCAAATCAATATGAACGCAAGCTGTTAGGAATACAAAACACTCCCCACTTATTAAGAACAAAGCTACAATAAGACTAAACTAATCTTGAATGCTATTAGGACTTTTAAGGTTACAGTACTCCCCGAGTCACTTGTAGATTTACACATTTGCTCTCCGTCTGGCTCTGTTTTTGGGTCTGCGAAGCTGCTTTCTCCCTCTCACTCTGGATTGTCAGCTGATCTCTGCCTCTTGCCGTGTTGATCTACTCAGAAGGCCTCAAATGATTCCAAGAGCAGTTCTAAAAGGGAGGTCACAGGTGACTCCTGTTTTTATACCTTTTAGATGGTTTTCTGGAATTTTCTATAGTTCTGGCCATTCAGGGAGATACACTTAATAGTTTGAAACAAGAGTCAATCATTTACATGGCATGCTAGTGTTAGTTTCTTCGTGTAGCAGGACCAGTGCCTTTCTGCCTGAGTTCTCTTTTGTTTAATGGATTGCTGTGCTAAATGGGACAGACTTTGAACAGATCAAGCAACTCAACACTGGGTAGTTTATGAGGTGCTGTGGAGTATCAGCTGCAGAAGAACCATATTCCAACACAATCTGCAATCTCCAGGCCCTGCATTTCCCTCACACTACCACTGTCATCAAGCCAGAGGAACAACATGGTTTAATGAAGAATCTGGGAGGGTGTGCCAGGACATGGTCAAGTTAAAAAAAACAGAACTATTTGTTGTGTGCCAAGCAGCATAAACAATAGACAGAGGTAAGCAATTACATGATCAACGCATCTGATCTTATCTCTGCAGATCTGTCATATGTAGACCTAAGTGAAAATGCACACTTAAACAACTTACTGGAGGAGGACATTTGACAAATATCCGTATCCTCAATGAAGGGGTTGCCCAGCACATCAGTGAAAGTGATAATGCTGAAATTTGTAATAATCTTCAGCTACAAGAGTCAAGTGGATGATCCACTTTGGTGTCCTCCAGTGGTCCCCAGCATTAGAGGTGCTAGTCTTCAGCCAAACTCAATTCACTCCATGTGATTTCAAGAAATGACTGGAGGCACTGAATACTGCAAAGATTGTGGGCCAAGACCACTTTATGGAAGTGTTACAGAAGACATGGGCTCCAGAGCTGCCCCCTAACTAAGCTGCTCTAGTGCAGACAAACAGGAGGCTAGAAGAACATAACAAGCCAGGCAGCATCAGAAGATGGTGAAGTCAACATTTTGGGTATAACCCTTCTTCAGCTGTTCTAGTGCAGCTACAACACTAGCACCTATCTCATAATGTGGAAAATTGTCTAGGGATGTCATATTATGAAGCAGACCTCGACACCACCCCGCCAACTCTGATAACTAAAGTCAAAACACCCAGAGAAGCTTGCCTCATTTCATAATCTGTTAAAAAGAAGTGTGAAATGTGATATAACCTACCTCTCACCCCCTAATCTGTTATAAAGGAATGGTTAAATGAAATGAAATCCTTTCACTCACTCTGTAATCAACAAGTAACAATTTATTTATCTAACTCCAACAGTGAGCAAGTTAATAGAACCACTAAAAAAGCAAACAATTCTCCTTAACTACTAATTATTCCTGAATAAAACAAACTTCTAGTATTATACCGTTCTAATAAATTTAAATCCCATTTATATAACGAAACAATAGAATTTAGCCTCTCAAAAATGTAGCCAGGTTATGTCTTCTGGACCATTCTGTGTCTTCTCCATTGATCTTCTTTCAGGAACACCTACTCCTTTGATTCTTGCTTCAAGAGCACCTCTCTCTGCCAAATTCTGGTGTCAGGAATATTAGCTAAGAGTGCCGCTGTACCTTTAATCAGATGATGGTTATTCTGAAAGCTGAGAGAGCTAATCTTTTCAGATGGCACTTTGCTGTCTGCTGATTTTCAAATGCCCTCTTTTTTTATACCCTAGTTGACCTATTCATTTCTTTACAATTGGATTGGTTCTCAGTTGTCAAAACCATCAGATTTAAATTTAATTGGCCCCTAGTTTCCAGGGACTTGGTTTAAATTGATTGGCTAAATTAAAAAATTTGTTGTCTTGGTAAAAATGCTGCTTTTCCTGCTAACAGTGTAGCCTTTTGATACAATGTTTCAATTTGAGCACCTGTAACTGGAAAGCTGCCCACAGACACTCATTTTCAAATCGCTAAGAAAAGATACACCATCTTCTATTTTCCCCTTTCATTTTACAACCATCAAATTCTAACATCCGTTCTTCCAATCCACAAATACTCTACCTAACTTTGCAATATCTCCCCGCTTAAGAAAAAAAAGAACCACCATGATGAAGAGATGGCTTCTTTTTTTTCTAAGTCTTAATGCCATGATTTCTAGCTCCATAGATCATTAACCTAAAGTTACAGTTTTCATATTAACTTTATAAACATATATAACATTGAATACTATTGTTTCTATCTTATATACATATTTTTCATTTTAACCTGCGGTAATGCATCCGCAATTTCACGACCAGCAACATGTACAGTCTGTAAATTAAGTGCTTGTAACATAACTCTGCAATGAAATAGTCGAATGTTCTTGTCTTTAAATCTTTCAAAAAAAATTCAACGGATTGTGATCAATGTACATAACTCTGATAATTTGTTTGCAACGTAAACATTAAAATATTGCAAGGCCATAACAAAATTCACTAACCATTTTTTTTGATAGTAGAATGTTTTCTCTGGTAGATATTGAGTTTCATGGAAAAATAACGGATTGGCCTTTCCATTCCACAGTCATTCTCTTTTAACAACACAGCTCCAACCCCTAATCACTTGCGTTGATCTCAATTTTAAAGGATTTAGTCAAATTTGGTGCAGTTGTTATCACTGCTTTTAAATTCTCAAATGCCTCCTGGCATTGTTCTGTCTGCCTAAATTTCGTGTTCTTCTTCAACAAATCTGTCAGCAGTGCCATCATGCTACCAAAACTCCTAGCACTTCCTTCTTCAAAGATAGTCTTGGAAATACCTCAATGGCCTTTGACTTCAGTGTCATCCTTCCATATCTAATGTTGTGTCCTAAGAATTTCACTTCTGCCTTCGCGGATTCTGCTTTTGCTAAATTTATGGCCAACTTTGCTTTCCGTAGTCTTTCAAAAAGCTCTGCCAAATGCGCACGTGATCTGTCAATGAATGGATAAAGGTCACTAAGGTATCTATATAGATGGCACATTTGGTCAATCCTGCCACAACTCTGTTCATTAGTCTTTGATATGTGGCTGATGCGTTTTTCATTCCGAAGGGTATTACTTTAAATGGATATAGCCCATTTGGGGTTACAAAAGCAGAAACATCTTTCGCTCACTCAGGCAAAGTAACCACTAAGTAAGTCCAACTTTGTGATATAAGTGTTTGTCCAACTTTTTCTACACAATCCTTCAGCTTTGGAATTAGGTATGAGTCTGATTTAGTCAGAGTTGACCTTTCAATAATCTATGCAGAATCAGTGAGTACCATCAGCTTTGGTAATCAACACGACCGGCGAACTCCACTCATATCTTTTTGGAGCATCACTTCCACTTCTTTCTGTACTTATGCTGCTTCGAGAGGATTAAACCTGCAGGGATGTTATTTTATCGGAACAACATTCTTTACGTCAACCTCATGTACTATGGTATTAGTCCTCTCCATTCTATTTCTAAACATGTCCTTAAAGTTCAAAGCTTGGGAGAAGATTTGTAGCTCGGGTGCTCATTGTTGTGGTTCTGTTCACCGAGCTGGGAATTTGTGTTGCAGATGTTTCGTCCTCTGTCTAGGTGAAACATCAGAGAAGCGCTTCACAGGAGGTTCCCAAACACTGAGGATGTCACCTAGATAGGGGACGAAACGTCTGCAACACAAATTCCCAGCTCGGCGAACAGAACTACAACAATGTCCTTAAAGTGTTGCAATGAGTCTTTCAATTCAGTTCTCTGTTCCTGGGACAGATAGCTCACTATCCTATCTCATTCACTGAGGACTTCCTCATTAGTCAATTTATTCTGAGGCATATCAAAATCCAAATCTTCTGCATTTGATGCCTCACTCTGAGTGGCAGCAACTAATATTTGTTTCTCTGGTTCACTTTCTCTGTCATAATACTGTTTCAGCATGTTCACATGACATACTCAACAATTTTTTCCTACCTAACATTGTTACCAGATAATTCACCTGACTTAACTTCTCAATCTGATAGGGACCAATAAACCTTGATTTGAAGGGATCTCCTTTCACTGGTAACAGCACCAATACTTTATCACTGGGGCAAACATACAAATTTTAGATTTCTTATCTGCCTCTTGCTTATCACATGCTGTGCCACCTTCAAATGCTGTCTAGCTGATTCACCTCCCCATTTAACCTTTCTTTTACCTCAGATACATAATGTAACTGTGAGATCTCTGATTTCAGACGTAAGGCCCTCTTATTTCATTTCTAAATATCAATTCAAATATCGTAAATTGTGTCAATTCATTTGGTGCATCTCTAATAACAAATAATATAATGGGTTATCCTTATCCCAATAATTTGGGCAATCCCAGCAATAAGCATCGTCTTTAGGATCTGATGTCACCTTCCCAATGCTCCCTGGGAGTCAGGATGCTATGCACTTCTGTGAAGTGTTTAATGCCTAAACTATCCATGACCTCCGTAAATAATTTGGCAGTAAAATTAGACCGTTGATCTGACTGAATCTCCCTGGGTAGTCCATAATGAGTAAAGAAAATAGGAAACTCTTCCACAGCCTTTTTTTGCCTTGATATTCCGTAATGAAATTGCCTCCGGAAACATCATAGACATATCCATTAGCATTAATAAATACTGATTCCCACTTTTGATTTTCAGGAGTGGACCATGCAGTCAATCATAACCCGCACGAAGGTTCTTCAAATGCAGAAATTGACATCAAAAGTGCTGGTTTTATTACTGCCTGTGGCTTTTCTACCAGTTGACACGTATGACAGGTATGGCAAAATTCAACCACATGTTTATGTAATCCAGGCCAATAGAAATGCTTCTATATCTTAGCCCGAGTCTTCCTCACTCATAAATGACCTCCCACCGGTAACCTGCAATATGTCCTGTCTCTATGTTACTAGCAACACAATCTGGTGAGCTTCCGCCATTTCTCAGCTGCACTAACCTGCCAAGATCTCCATTTCCACCTTAAGATTTTATCCTTAAGGTAATAACATTCTGGAATACATTCTGATTCCTTTTCAGAGTAGGCTTTATGATATAAATCTTTTATTGTCGCATCTTTTTGTTGTAATTCCTAAACACCTCTGCCTGACTCTACCTGCTCAGGTTCTTCCTTTACTATTTGATCAAACAGGATGTCAGCTAACTGCACCTCAACTCCTTTGTGTTTCTCTTTGGTTTTCCCTTTTTGCTTTAACTTATGACTGTGGGATCTTGTCACCATGCAGTCTGGAAAGATTCCACAGCATTTTCCTTTTAAATCCTCAGTTCCCTGGCTTTCTTTTGGCTTCTCCACTACAACTGTCGTTATTCCCACCTTCGATTATATCGTTTCCAAGAACAAACTGTACTCCTGGAGTAGCCGCTTTTTTATCACTCCCACTCTCACTTCCACTGTCTTACATAGGGGGACACTAATTCTCTCTCCATTTAATCCACAGATTATCACTTTCTTGGACAACATTTCAGGAGCGCAAATATTTTCATCTCTCACTGTTAGAGACTGACTAGCTACCGTATCTCTCAATATTTTAACTTCTTTACCAACTGCTCCTGTTCTACCTGGGTAAATCTTACCCACACAGGTGAAGTCTAATAAAAGGTCAGGCGCTATCTTACTATCCAGCTCCTGACTAGTCTGTGCATTCTCTTGCAACTCCTCGACTTCTCTTGGGATTTCCTTCACTACCTCAACTAATCCCATTGGTTTAGCCTCTTTTACCACGTACTTTTACCCAGTGCCTTTCTTAAATCGCCAGCACTGTGACTTTATCTATCCCACTCTATTAACAGTGAAAACATCTGAGGTCTTTCACCTTTTTTCCACACTCTTGGGTTACCTTTTTCACCTGTGATAAACTGTTCCCAGTGTAATATACTTTCTGTTTTTCATTGAAGGATCTCCATCTTTCCCAATTTCTATCCCTGACAGAATAAAATCTTCACCTCCACCTTATTAGTAATTTCATTAGTAATCTTTACAGATTTAGATCTACAATTTAAGTTTACAAGTGTAGAATGGTTTTAAGATATGTTAGAGTTAGATCTGCAATGTGCCTAAATGACTACCACCTAGTTGCTCTAACCTCAATAATAATGAAGTGCTTTGAGAGGCAGGTCATGGCCCACCCAGTCTCCCAGCTGGCCTCAATCCCCTACAATTTGCCTACCGGTGTAACAAGTCCACAGTAGATGCCATATCCCTAGCCCTACATTCATCCCTGGAGCATCTGGACAACAAGGACACCTACGTCAGACTCCTGCTCATTGACTGCAACTCCTCCTTCAACACCATTATCCTCTCCAGACTGAACTCAAAACTTCATGATCTCGGTCTCGGCTCCACCCTGTGCAACTGGATCCTCAGCTTTCTGACCCACAAACTGCAATCAGTGGAGATGGGTAACTGCACTTCCCCCACGATAACACTCAACTCTGGAGCACCACCCCCCCCACCCCCCCAAGGATGCGTCCCCTCTACTGTGCTCCCTGTACACCCACGACAGTGTTGCCAAATTCCAAATGAATGCCATTTATAATTTGCTGATGACACCACCGTAGTAGGACGGATATATAACAATGACGAGTTAAATAGAGAAGGGAGGTAGAGAGTTTGGTGTCATGGTGTAATGAAAACAATCTCTCTCTCAACATCGGCAAAATGAAAGTACTGATTATTGACTTTCCTAAGAAAGGAAGAGAATATGCCCCCATCTACATCAACAGAGCTGTGGTTGAAAGGGTTGAGAGTGTCAAATTTCTCAGAGTGATGATAACTGACAACCTATCCTGGTCTTCCCATGTAGTTGTGGCGGTCACGAAGGCACAACAATGCCTCTTCTTCCTCAGGAGGCTCAGGAAATTTATCTTATCCATAAGGACTCTCACCAACTTCTACAGATGCACGATTGAAAGTTTTTTGTCCGGGTGCATAACAGCTTGGTAAGACAACTGTTCTGCTCAGGATCACAGGAAACTACAAGGGTGGTGTGTACAGCCTCAGGCCAACACGGGAGCCAAACTTCCATCTATGGGCTCCATTTACATGGCTTGCTGCCACAGAAAGGCTGCCAATATCATCAAAGACCCTTCATACCCCGGTAATGATCTCCTACAACCTCTTCCATCAGGCAGAAGATACAGAAGCCTGAACATATGCACGTAGGTTTAGGGACAGCTTCTTCCTGGCCATTGTTAGACTATTGAATGGACTCTCTAGCCTCAAAAAATGCTGGTTTTCCTAATGTTCATCTCTCTTGTAAACTCTGTGCAATTTATACTTATATGCCTCCCTCTAAATCTTTTGTTCTGTACGTTCTTGTTTTCATTGATCTACTCGTACTGCTCATAAACAAAGCCTTTCATTGTGCTTTGGTACAAATGACAATAAATAAATCAATAATCATCCCGTTACATTGACTTTCCTGTTTAATTGACAACTTCTGAAATTCAAACTCTCTCTTTCTCCCTTTCCTATCTTTTTCTTTTTCCTCTGCTTGTAACTGTAATTTAAACTGTTTCAGTTCCCTTTCCCTTTCTGGGTCCTCCAACTCCAGTCATCTTATTTGTAATTTAGTTTTTTTCTAACTCCATTGCACGTTTCTCTGATATACCTAAATGCTTGACCAACTCTATTACAATTTCAGCTTTCCTCTTGTCCTTAGTTAAATCGAATTCTAGCCTGTTTGCTAATTCTAAACATGTCTCCTTTTTCTGTCTTTCTAAACTTGGTGAATTTGGGAAGCATCTTCAAACCCCAGAACCTTTTTAGCAATATTAAGAGAAATTTCCCCCACTTTTGATTTAACTAACCACAAGTATCCAAAAATAAACAGATTTTCCATTTCTCACTTAAGTTTTATTTAAAGATCTAGGAGACTAATCCCCAAGTCTGTTTAAATTTGCTGGGACCTTTTCTGTCATAAATCTGTTCAAATCTGTCCAAATCCGTTCAGATCCCAAACATGAACCGTCCAGATCGCAGACCTGAGCCCTCAATCTGTTATAAAGGAGAGGTCGACCCCCTTCTGATAACTAAAACCGAGACACCCATAGAGGCTTGCCTCGCTTCAAAATCTGTGAAGTGTGAAATGTGGTATAACCTAACTCTCATTCCCCCAATCTATTATAAAGGAGTGGTTAAATGAAATTAGATCCTTTCACTCACTCTGTAATCAACAAAAGCAATTTATTTATCTAACTCCAACAGTGAACGGATTGTTCGGTCACTAATAAACTGAACAATTCCCATCTAACTACAAAATGTTAATATTATACTGTTCTAATAAAAACAAGTCCCACTTATATAACAAAACAATAGAATTTAGTCTCAAAATTACAGCCAGGTTATGTCTTCTAGATCTTTCTGTGTCTTCTCCGCTGATCATCTTTCAGGAACACCTCCTCTTACGATTCTTGCGTCAGGAATGCCTCTCTACGCTGAAACCTGGTGTCAGGAATATTAGTTAAGAATGCCACTGTACCTTCAGTCAGATGACGGTTATGCTGAGAGCTGAGAGCAAGATTTTTCAGATGGCAGTTTGCTCTCCACCAATTTTCAAATGCCGTCTTCATTTATATCCTGGATGACCTATTAATTTCTTTATAATCGAATTGTTTCTAGGTTGTCAATACCATCAGAATTAAATGTAATTGGTCCTTAGTCTCCAAGTGCCTGGTTTAAATGAATTGGCTAAATTTAAAAATCTATTGCCTTGGTAAAAATGCTGCTTTGCCTGCTAACAGTGTAGCCTTTTGATACAAATGTTTCAATTTGAGCATCAGTAACTTACAAGTTGCTGCCCCCAGACACTTATTTTCAAATTGTTAAAAATAGAAAGAAATCTTTCAAAAACACTCTTTCCCCCCATCATTTTACAAAGATCAAATTCTAACATTCTGTTTTTCCAATCCACAAATATTCTACCCAACTTCACAATAGTCTGTACAAAAGAATAGCAGGACAACTTCAACCCCGTCAATTACCATCCATCAGTCTACATCCAAACATCAATAAAGTGATGGAATGTATTATCAACAGTGCTACCAAGTCACACTTGCTTAGCAATAACCTGCTCACTGATGCTCAAAATGGGTTCTGCCAGCTCAGCTCCTGATCTCATCACAATCTTGGTTCAAACATGAGAAAAATACAGCTGAATTCCAAAGGTGAGGCAGGAGTGACAGCCCTTGACATCAAGACTGTGTGGAGTTTGCACATTCTCCTCATGTCTGCATGGGTTTCCCCTGGGTGCTCCGGTTTCCTCCCACAGTCCAAAGATGTGCAGGTCAGCTGAATTGGCCATGTTAAATTGCCCATAGTGTTAGTATGTTAGTCAGAGGGAAATGGGTCTGGGTGGGTTACTCTTCGGAGGGTTGGTGTGGACTGGTTAGGCCGAAGGGCCTGTTTCCACACTGTAGGGAATCTAATCTAATCTAAGACTGCATTTCTGTGATATTGAAGAGCCATAGCAAAACTGGAGTCAATGGGAATCAGGAAAAACTCTTTGCTGGTTGAAGTCCAACCTGGCACAAAGGAAAGTGGTTGTGATTGTTCGAGATTATCATCTCTGCATTGGTTCCTCAGTATAATGTCCTCAGCCCAAATATCTTTTTCTGTTTCACCAGTGATCTTCCCTTCATCATAAGGTCACAGCTGGGGATACCCGTTGATGACTGCACAATGTTAAGCACACACCATTCGTGAATCCTCAGAAATGAAAGCAGACCATGACCAAATGCTGAAAAACCTGGACAATATCAAGGCTTGCTCCGAAAAGTGGCAAGTAACATTCATGCCAAGCAAATACCGGCCAATGATCATCCCCAGCAAAAGAGAATCTAACCATTCTCTCTTGGCATTGTATTATCATTGTTGAATCTCCCACTGACCAGCAACTCAACTGGACTCAGCATATAAATACAGTGACTACAAGAGCAGGTCAGAATCCTGAAACGAGTAACTGACCCCTATCTTCCTAATGAAGACTCTGGCCAGAAACGTCGATTCTCCTGTTCCTTGGATGCTGTCTGACCTGCTGTGCTTTTCCAGCAACATACTCTCAACTCTGATCTCCAGCATCTGCAGACCTCACTGTCTCCTAGCTGCCTAAAGTTCATCCAAAATCTACAAGACACAAGTCAGGAGTATAATGGAAAATGTTCACTTCCTAGATGAGTGCAATTCCAACAACACTCAAGAAGATTGACATCAACCTGGACAAAGTAGACAAGCAGGAGGCTGGAAGAACACAGCAAGCCAGGCAGCATCAGGAGGTGGAGAAGTCAACGTTTCAGGTGTAACTCTTCTTCAGTACTCAATTGTCTACCTTGGATTCTGGCATTGTAGTCTTTTTTTTGTCTCTCATCATCCTGGACAAAGCAACCTTCTATAATACCACCAAAACTCCAGACATCTACTCCTCTGCAACTGATGTTTAGTAGTAGCAGTGTGTACAAAATGCAACTACAATATGCACTGCAGAAATTTACTGAGTCTCCTTAGAGAGCATCTTGCAAACCCATAACTACTTCCATCCAGAAGGACAAGGCCAGTAAATACTTGGGAACGCCACCACCTGCACGTTCCCCTTCAACCCATTCGCCATTCTAATTTGGAAATATATTGCCATTACTTCAGTACCGTTAGTTCATTATCCTGGAATTCCATCCCTAATGGCACTGTGGGTCTACCTGCAATAAATGGATTGCAACAGCTCACTGCTACCTTTTCAAGGGCAATTAGGGATGGGCAATAAATGTTATTCTAACTTGCAAAGCCCTGATCTCACTGTGTGACCTTTATTTGCTCACACAAAATGATACTTTGGTTCCTTTGTTTAACTGTTTATTCAAGCCTGCACGGGAGACATACATATCAAGAAAATGGCATACAATACAAGTTTTCTTGGAAAAGCAAAGGTTTAATGCTATATTTTTTCAACAGATATAAAGCTTCTAATCACAGGTGACATATTTAGATTAGATTACATTACAGTGTGGAAACAGGCCCTTCGGCCCAACAAGTCCACACCGACGCGCAACCCACCCATACCCCTATATTTACCCATTACCTAACACTACGGGCAATTTAACATGGTCAATTCACCTGACCTGCACATCTTTGGATTGTGGGAGGAAACCAGAGCACCCGGAGTAAACACACGCAGTCAGTCGCCTGAGGCGGGAATTGAACCCAGGTCTCAGGCGCTGTGAGGCAGCAGTGCTAACCACTGTGCCACCGTGCCGCCCACACCCTGATCGCCACATAGTCATGTGTACTAACTTAGAACACCATCCAATCACATCATTATATGTTCACATCTCGAATGGTTAATATATACTTTGTAATTACCTGTAAACCTATTTTGTATGTTTTTCCTTTTCAGTCCCTTTTGCTGCCTATACTGTCTATTCTCCCTTTCACCATGAATGAATAAACAAAATTATAGCTGTGCCAGTTAGGTTTCTGACCAATGATAAGTCCCTTAGAATTTTGATCATGTTGGAATCAGCAACATAGTGTGTTCAATGTTAAGGGGAGATTACTAATTTTTTTCGAAATAATCATTGTTTAGCATTTGTTTGTTACTCGCTATTTATTAGTCCAAGACTGAGTGTTGTCCAAGTGCTAATCCATGTGGGCATGAGTTGCTTTATGTCATCACTGAAGTAGTTATAGATGGTCAGGTTTCAGACACTAAACTGTGAAACTTCTGGGGCAATGCGTAGGGCTGAAATGATTAGGCTTCAACAGCTGCACCCCACTTTCTTTGTGCAAGGTAGGCCAATTAAGAGAATTTTCCCTTGGTTTCCTTCATTTATATTTTTCTAGTGCTACTTGAAGCCGTGTTTTGTTAAATACTGTCTTGAAAATACAGTTGCTCTCATCTCACCTCTGGAATTCAACTTTTCTGTCTCCTTGGTCCATCTGTAATGAAGTCTGTAGATGAGTATCATAGGCACAATACAACTGGACCATCAGTGAACAGTTCTGCCTGGCACTAGTTATCATTCTAAGTGATAGTATACTGATGTGGCACTAACTGGCAGGATTGAACTTGTCCTGATTTTTGTGGGCAGAACATACTGGAGCTTTTTCCCTCGTTGTGATTAGATGCCATTGTTGTAATTGGACTGCAAGCAAATCTAGGGGCATGGTTTGTTTTGGGAGTCAAGTCTTCAGTTCTCTAACAGGATGTTGCCCCATCCTATTTAGAATGAAGGTATTTTGGGGCTGTCTCCTCCATGTTATTGTTTAATTGTCCATCATCATTCATGATGGGATATGGGAGGATTTGATTTGATCTGTTGCTTATAGGGTCATTTACCTCTGTCTTTCATTTGTGTTGCCTCCACTGTTTAACATGCATATTGTCCTGTTTTGTCACTTCACCAAATTGGCATCACATTTTAAGGTGTGCCTGGTGCACTCTAGACATGCTTTCCTGAAGTTGTCTTTGAATCAAGATTGGTATCCTAATGTAACAGTATTGGTAGAATGTGGGATATGTCAGACCATGTGGCTGAATGCAATTCTGCAGCTGCTGGTGGCCAGTAGCACCTCCAAATGCCTATCTTAACCTGCTAGATCTGTTCTGAATCTGTTCCATTTAGATAGTAACATACAACATGATAGAGATTACTCCCAGTGTTAAGATGGGCTTTATCTCTTTAGGATAATTCCTATTGGACAGCTGTATGTGCAAAATTTAGGTTGATGAAGACATGGTCAATCAGCTTTTACCCTTTGTCAATTCTTCACTGTATGATGCATGCTTAGTCTGATAGATATATCCTTCATGAATTGGCCAACACATTCATTAGTGATGCTGGTAAACCCCTCTTGTTAACGGCCATTGAAGTTTCCCACACAGAGTACATGTTGTGCCATTTCTAACCTCAGTATTCCTTCCAGAGCCATCCTATCGTGATTGTGTACCACTGTGGTACCATGTGAGGGTGGGGTCCATCCTGCTGATGAAACAGGACATGTCAAGGGATTGTGGTAGAGGAACCTAGAATGTTGGCTACAAGATATGACTTGGTGAATATAATTTTACTGGGCTGTTGCTTGACTAAACCAGCTTTTCCAATGTTGACACAAGTTGTTAAATATTAGAAAAGTGGATGCTGGGCCATGGGTTGAAATGGGTTGATGCTGGGCAAATCTGTCTGGTTTTATTCTTCAACCTTTCAAGAATGGCTTGATACAAATGGATAACATGCAAGGCCAGAGGGAAGTTAATAATTCAGAAACTTACCTGCAGGTCCTGAGCTACATGCAGGTCAGTTAAGGATGACAGATGACTGTTCCTGAAAAAATGGTGAACCAGATGGGTTTTTTCCTGCAATCCAGCAGTTTCCTGATCATAAGATGAGCTTTTTATTCTCACATTAATTCAATATATTTAAATTCTTCCAACTACCTTTGGATCATTTATTCAAAACATTAATATTACTTCCTGCATCATTAATTTAATCACCTTTCCACCAAAAAGCCATTCATCTCAGATGTGCTATCAGAAACGTGGAAGACTGATAACAAGTAGACCATTCAACCCCCTCGGGCTTCCCTGACATTAGTTATGATCATGGCTGATCTTTGAGCTCAATTCCCTAATCTTGCCCTCCCCTCATTTCCTTTGGTCACTTGAGCCACAAGAGCTACATCTACTTCCTTCTTGAAAACAAACAATGTGTTGACCCCAGCCACATTCAGTGGTATTGTATTCCACAGGTTTTGGATGAACAAATTTTTCCTCATCTCAGTTCTAAAATGTTTTCCCCTGATGTTTAAACTATGGCCTGCAGTTCTAGACTCCCTCATCATCAAGAACATCCTTCCTACATCTAACCTGTCTAGTCCTGTTAGAATTTTATAGATTTCTATGAGATGCCCTCTCATTCTTTTAAACTTCAGTGAATACAATCCTAACTGACTCAATCTGTCTTCATATCTGAGTTCTACTATCCCAGGAAACAATTTAACAAACCTTTGCAGCACTCCCTCTGTAGCAAAAACATCCTTCCTCAGATAAGGAGACCAAAACTGCACACATTATTCCACATGTGGCCTCACCAATGCACTGTATAATTGAAGCAAGACGTCTGTTCTGGTACTCGAACCCTCTTGTGACAAAGGCTAAAATACAGTTTGCTGCCTTTACTGTCTGCTGCACCTGTGCGTTTGCTTTCAGGTGACTGGTACATGAGGACACCTAGATTTCATTGAACATTCCCCTCTCTTAATTCACAGCCTTTCAAGTAATAATCCATCTTCCTATTTTTGCTACCGAAGTGGATAACCTCATATTATATTTCACCTGACCATAGACCATACGATAATAAGACATAGAAGCAGAAATTAGACCATTCAGCACAACAAGTCTACTCCACCATTTAATCATGGATGCTAAGTTTCTCAACCCCATTCTCCTGCTTTCTCCTTGTACCCCTTGGTCCCATAGACAGTAAGACTTGGACTTGGACAGGCTAGGAGAGTGAGTAAACAAGTGGCAGATGGAATACAGTATGGGAAAGCAAGAAGTTATACATTTTGGTAGGAAGAATAGGGGTGTAGACTATTTTCTAAATGAGAAAAGGCTTTGGAAATCTGAAGCACAAAGCAACTTAGGAATCTTAGATTAGGATTCTCTTAAGGTTAATATGCAGTTTTAGTTAGTAATTAGGAAAGAAAATGTAATGTTAGCATTCATTTCAAGAGGGCTGGAATATAGAAGAAATGTGTTATTGAGGCTATACAAGGCTTGAGCTCTCCCATGTCCTTACCCCAACGCTCACATACTCGCCCATGTTATCACATAGTCTGCTATTACACATAACCCATTGGTAGCCACTAACCGTCCCCATTAATAGCTATACACCCTCCTAGCCAGATTATTATCCACTCTTTTGTCTATCCAAATGTTCTTTTCTCTCTTTGAGCTCTATCCCCACCTATCGTTTACTCCTTACCCCTCCTCCCACCTTATCTTCTGTATATAAACTGACATTTTCTTAGCTACCATCAGTTCTAAGGAAGGGTCACTCGACCCAAACGTTAAGTCTGCTTTCTCTCCACAGATTCTGCCAGACCTGCTGCGCTTTTCCAGCAAGTTCTGTTTTTGTTTGGTCTAAGAAAACATTTAGGATACTTTACAAAAATCCTAAGAACTGTGGATGCTGGAAATCAGAAACAAAATCAGAAATTGCTGGAAAAACTCATCTGATAATGGGTTGTTTGTGGTAGCAAATAATGTAATTACAAGGCCTGGTGAGTGAAGGTTTGGGTTAGGACTTGCGAGAAAGTGCTCAGGCTCTAAAATTATGAAACTCGATATTGAGTCCAGAAAGTTGTCGGGTTCCCAAGCGGAAAATGAGGTGCTGTTCTTCCAGCTTGCTTTGAGCTTCACTGGAGCACTGTGGCAAGCCCAAGACAGAGATGTTGGCCAGGGAACATAGTGGTGTGTTGAAATGGCAGGCAATTGGAACATCAGGGTAATTTTTGTGGACAAAACATAGGTACTACAAAGCAGTAGCCCAATCTGTTCTTTGTCTCCCCATTGTAGAGGACACCACATTGTGAACAGTGGATAGAGTAGACTAGATTGAGTGAAACACAGATAAGTTGCTGTTTCACCTGAAAGGTGTGTCTGGGGCCTTGGATAGTGAAGATGGAGGAAGTAAATGGGCAAGTGATATACCTTCTGTGATTGCATGGGCAGGTGCTATGGGAATGTGGGAAAGTGTTGGGGTTGGTGGAGAAGTGGACCAAAGTGTCCTGGAGAAATCTGTCCCAGCATAAGGCTGACAACAGAATGGAATATGTGTCTGGTAGTGGTGTTCTGTCTGCAAAAAAATGGCCTCCACCCCAGCCCATCTTCAACATATCCATTGACGTTTTCCGATCTAAAAATCAGTTCTGAACAAGGGTGCCTGGACCTGAAACGTTACCTCTTCTCTCTCTCCACTGATGCTGCCAGATATGCTGAGTTTTTCCAGTACTTTCTGCTTTAGGATACGTTCCTCTTTTCATCAAGGGATAGCATTTAAGAACTGGCAGGTTATTCTTTAGTTTTTCATAAAATGTGTTCTGCTAGCACATCCAACATTTGTTGACCACCCTTAAAAGTATAATGGGAGAGGAAGTAATGGAGTGACTGCTATCACTGAAGGGGGATAAATTACCAGAGCTGGATGGATTGTATCCCAGGCTAATAAAGGAAGCCATGGTGGAAATAACAGATGATTTGAGGGTCATTTTCCAAACCAGAATAGATACAGGTGAGGTGCCAGATGTGGCCTTGGAATATTGTTTAAAAAAATGCTATGAGTGACAAGCTAAATAGTGATAGGCTGGAGAGATAGAGTAACTTAAAAAGATATGGATTAATTGGGGATATTCAGAATGGTTAAAGGAGGGTCATTTCTCAATAACATAATTGCATTTTTGAGAAAGTAATAAGGAAGATTGATGAGGGTAGTGCACTAGGTGAAGTCTTACAGGGATTTAAATAAGACATCTTACCAGGCCCCACATGGCAGACTGGTCAGAATAGACCCTGGAGTGCATGGAATGTGGCAAGTTGGATCTAAAATTGACACTGACTGGAAGCAAATGGTATTGGTTTTTGGATGGCTTTGCTGATGGAAAGCAGTTTCTAGAGTCTTCCACTAGTTCAGTGTTGGATCTCTTTGTTTTTCTTTATATATATTAATGATTTGGACAAATGGGAGGCATCATTGCGAAATTTGCAAATGACAAAAAATTGATTGTGTATTTGATAAGGAAGAGGATAGCTGTTGAGTCCAGAATTTTGGCAATGCTTTGTTTGAGTAGGTAGAAAAGCGGTAAATGGAATTTAGTCCAGAGTGGTGGGAGATGATTCATTTGGGAGGACAAATGAAGCAAGGGAATAACTCAGTACACAGAATAATATTCAAAATGGTAGAGGAGTGAGAAACTTGGAATGTATGACCACAGTCCTTGAGTGTGGTAGGGCACATAGATAATGTGGTAATATAAGCATATTGACTGTGTGACCTTATTGGACAAGGAATAGAGCACAAAATCAGCATTACTATGAAGGATTCTGGTTAGAGCATTGCCAGAATGCTGTTTGCTTGTTACTGGTTCCCTGGCCACATGGGTGTTTTCCTTGGTGGTGGAAGTATTGAATAAAGTTATTTGCACAATGGTGTCTTCACTGAGTTCCTGCACTAATCCACACAACACAGATGCTGAAGAAAGAAACATATGATATAAACAGGAGATTCATAAAAATGTAAACAGGATGTTCAGAGAGACTTCTCGCTTCAGGGACTGACCCTGAGCTGGCTGGCCACAGCCAGTGTACTGTGCACAAGTAAGTAACGGGTGACTTTGTGACGTAATACTGGCCAAAAAAAGAAAAAAACAAACAGAATTCTGGTTAGTTCACAGCTGTAATTTTACATATAGTTCTGGTCACTGCACTACAGGCAGGACATTTACAAGAGTGTTGTTGTCAGGCTTAAAAATTGCAACTATGAGGAAAGATCGTATAGTCAAGGGTTGCTTTCCTTTGAAGAGAGAAGACTGAAGTTGGCTTAAATGAAATGTGCAAATTCAGGAAGGATGTGTAGATGGTTAATAGCTTCTCCCTAATGGATGTTTCGCTCACCAGATGGATCTTGGTGGAAAGACTGGAGGAGACATGAAGAAAGATACTTTTATCCATAGGATGTTGGGTCTGGAATTTGCTACTGCTATCTTCTCAATTACCTGCAGACGTTGGCCGAAGCAAAACAAATGATGGCTAAGAATGCTTCGGAAGGCAGTCATTGGTCTGGAACCTCTCAATTTCTATTCCAGTCAGTTCTGAGTTTCGTAAGGAAATGTATGGCTTCCCCTATGCAACTGGTCAAATCTACAACGTAGCGATGAAGAATCTTTAAAAGGACTAGAGAGTGTGAGCAATTTGGAACAGACCTAAAGAGGTAGGCCAAAATACCTGTAGGGTTTGTGGCCCTATATAGGCCCTCCATAAGTGTAATGGGTTATCAACTGCACATCTGGTGATCTGAGTTCCATAGGAACCAGTTAGGTTTATAAACGGAAAGGTTCCACTCTATTATCTTGGTGTGTGACCACAATTGATAACATTCTCCAGGTGTATGTATGGTTCCCAGAGATTTCTCATTATGCATAAATTTATGCCATCCCTCGGGCATCAGTTCTTTGAGGCTTCAACATTCTTCATTGATTGTGTGTGATTGAAACTTTCCTATGAAGACCTGGCTGATAAGCAATCTGAGAACACCATAGTTGAGGAGCATTATAAGGATACCTCTAGCCAAGGTCTCCAGCATGCATCACAGAAGGTTTTGATGATTATAGGCATTGGCTGCCATTGTACATTGTGTCAGAGAAGTGAGGCCTTGGTGATGATGGATCTGGAGGACTCACACTCCATATCTAATGAAGATGGATCAGAGCATATAGGTTTGCATATTGGGGTTTCAGCAGCAGATTCTGGGATAGTGCAATGGCATGAGGGTGGCTTATGTGTTCTTAATTGTTAACAGATTTCAGCATGAATAATGCTTTCTTTGAAAGCATCAGTGCTAGGCCTTAGGTCCACAGGACCTCTCAATCCACAACCAAAAACAAAATTACCAAAGTTAGCCAATGAAGTCCTCCATCCTTGCCATCCAAGCATGAAGATGTCATATCCTCTGTCTTCATGCATCTTATTGATTTACTGCTAACTACATCATTACATGAAGACAGTCTACCATATATGAATAAGGTAAATAGACTATTTATATCATTCCTGGTAAAGAGTTTATGCTCGAAATGCGATTCTCCTGCTCCTCGGATGCTGCCTGACTGGCTATGCTCTTCTAGCACCACACTCTCAACTATTTATATAACACTCTCACATATATTGCGACGTATAGTTTGAACACTGGTTCCACTATATTTTATATGTGATCACTACAAGTTGGTGCCAAATTCATATCTACAGCTGAGATGGAGGCAGAGTGTTGAGTGCACTGTTTCATTAATGAACTGACCTCGGTGGCCCTCCTCTTGTTGCTTAAGGCCTGAAAGGCCAAGACATGCTGAAGAGCTCCATTGCAGGTCCATCCTCTTTGGCCATGGCTTGTGGAGGTTACTGGCAGAGGGGCTAGGGAGCAGCTGCTATCCTTCTGAACATCTTGATGGAAGCTACCAGAAGAGGCAAATCAAGCACCACCACTCTGAGTCATTGTAGAAATTAAAGATTTTAGCGAAGTTTGCAAAATTAAACAATTTATCTATCGTTTTAGATCCAGGTTATCAGAAGCACTGATCAGGTTTCCATACTTACTTAGAATTACTGTGTGTTACAAATAATAGATTCAAATATAGGTAAACAACATGTACAGTCAACATATGACTACCAGTTAAGACTCTAACGCACATATAAAATTCAGTCTACACGTACATTTGGATAGATACAGACCAAACAAAAAACATGGATAAAAACCGAAAGAACTGTGGATGCTGTAAATCAGGAACAAAAATAGAAATTGCTGGAAAAGCTCAGCAGGTCTGTTAGCACCTGTGGAAAGAAATCAGAGTTAAATGTTTTGGTTCAAGTGACCCTTCTTCAGAACTGATAGTAGCTAGGAAAAAAACATTGGTGCTATGGGGCAGAGGGAAAAACTGGGAGGCAGTTCCTTGGCTTCTATCTGTAAAGGTTTCTGAGAAGATCCTTTTGCTTGTCAGGTCCTGTTGTTTATTGATTACTCTTCTCCAGTACTTTTTACTTTCCAGCAGGAGGTATAGAACGACTGCTTCACAAACTGCAAAGTTTCTTAGTTACAAGCTAAAAGATACAGCTTACAGCAACCACTAAGGGAAAATAAACTGGGTTTCTTCAGGCTTTAGGTTTTTTTTAACTGCAGAAAGAAAGTGAAACTATGTCACCTTTCAGAGGTCCAAAGGCTTCTGGCCAGATATTCACACCCACGGTTCTTGAGTTACCAAAGAGCCAGTCAGCAGACAGCAAGCCTTTGTCATCCACATTTAGTCACCACTGCAAAGTCCCAATAACAACTTGTTGCTGGCTGAATATCACTTTGTACAGATCCCCAGCTGCCAATTTATTTGCAAATAACCTTCCTCCATTCACTAAACAAATAGCAGTAAACAGTGTTTACAATGAGTCATACAGCATGGAAATAGACTCTTCAGTCCAACTCATCATTGCCAACCAGCCATCCCAATCTGATCTAGTCCCATATTCCTTCCTATTCATATGTCACCCAGATGTCTTTTAAATGTTCTGATTGTACCCACCTCCACCACTTCCTCTGGCAGGTTGTTCAATATACCCACCACTTTCTCCATGATAAAGTTACCCTTCAGGTCTTTTTAAAAATCTTTCCTCTCTCATCTTAAACCTATACCCTCTAGTTTTGGACTCCTCACCCAGGAAAAAGAACTTGGCATTCCCCCCTTTCTACATCCTTCAAGATTTTATAAACCTCTATAAGGTCACCCCTCAGCCTCCAACACTCCAAGGAAATTGGCTCTAGACTATTCAGCCTCCTCCTGAAACTCAAATCCTCCAATCCTGCCAATAGCCTTGTTCTTGAAGTTCTCAAAGTTTAAAAGCATCTTTCCTAAGGAAAGGCAACCAGAATTGTGAAGGAGGTCTCACCAATGTCCTGTGCAGCCACAATATGACATCCCAACTGTTATACCAATGAAGGCAAGCATGTCAAGTGCTTTCTTCACCACTCTGTCTACTTGCAACTCCACTTTCAAGAAACTATGCACCTGAACGTCTCGGTCTCCTTGTTCGGCAACTCTCCCCAGGGCCGTACTATTAACTTATAAGTCCTATCCTGGTTTATGGTATCAAAATGCAAGACCTCACATTTCTCTAAGTTAAACTCTATCTGCCATCTGATCAAGGCCCCATTATACTCCAAAATAATCTTCTTCAGTGTCCATCACACCACCTATTTTGGTGTCATCTGCAAACTTCCTCCTATGGTCACATCCAAATCATTTATATAAATGATGGAAAGCAGTGGATCCAGCACCAATCGTCATGGCAGACCACTGCTCACAGGCCACCATTCTGAAAAGAAAAATTGTTGGTAACTTGCTTTTAAAAAGTGTAGCAATCCCTTGGTTTTAAAAATGTCTTTTCCAATTTCAGTCCACAATCAAAAATATACAAAAGAAAAAGATCTGGTCTTTACATATCACTGTATCTGCAGAAGGTTTTGTGTGGAGGGGAGCTTGGTTCTGGCCTTTAACTGTCCT
This sequence comes from Chiloscyllium plagiosum, assembly GCF_004010195.1. Lineage (NCBI taxonomy): Eukaryota > Metazoa > Chordata > Chondrichthyes > Orectolobiformes > Hemiscylliidae > Chiloscyllium > Chiloscyllium plagiosum. The sequence continues at coordinate 50,957,057 of NC_057722.1, read as the reverse complement.
CTAACTGTCAGATCTCCTGGCTTCTTACATTATTTGCTCCTGTGTGTCATAAGAACAGAGGAACATATGAATTAAGTTCAGGATTAGGTCATTAGTGTTTTGAGTCTGCTCCATCAGTAAGATCATGACTGATCTGAGAGTAGGAAATGACAAGTTACAAATTCCTGAAAATCTTTCACTTGTTACTTAACAAGAATATATGTACTTTTGCCTTAAAAAATTCAAGAACTCTGCTTCCACCACCTTTTCAGGAAAAGAGTACAAAAGAATCATGACATTTTCAGAGAAAAACAATTTCACTTTGCCTCTCTTAAATATGCTTAATAGATTTGCTTTGAACACAGATTCTAGGTTCATCTTTTCCCCATTCACCTTATCACAACTCCTCAAAATCTTGTATTTTCAATCAAGTTACTCTTACTCTTCAGAACTGGAGCAGATACAAGCCAAGTCTGCCTTACCCTTCCTCATAAAACAACCGGCCCATACAAGGGCTTCTGCCCAAAACATCAACTCTCCTGTTCTTCAGATGCTGCCTGACCTACTGTGCTTTTCCAGCACCACACTTTTCAACTCCTCACCAGGTATTAGTCCGGTAAACTTTCTCTAAATTGCACCAGTTTATTTATATCTATCCTTAAATAAAGTGGCCATTATTGTACATAGTACTTAGATATGGTCTCATCAGTGCCCTGCAGAACTGAAGCATAACCTTCCTATTTTTGTATTCAATTTCCTTCATGACAAACAATAACATTAATCTTCCTTAATTAATTGCTGTAATTGCATACCAGCCTTTTGTGATTCATGCGTGAGGATATCCAAATCCCTTTGCATCTCAAAGCACTGCAATCTGTCACCATTCAGATAATATACCTTTTTCATTCTTTATCTCAAAACAATTTCATATTTTCCCACTTCATACTCATCTTTCCCAATACAAATCTTTCCCAACCTACTTAAATAATTTATATCATTTTGAAGTGTCCTTACTACCTCTTCACAACTTACTTTGCCACCAACCTTTATCTTGTCAACAAATTTGGCAACCATGCCTTCTATCCCTTCATTTAGGTCAATTATAAACATTGTAAACAATTGAAGTCCCTGTGATACACCACTTGTTAATTCTTGCCAACATGAAAATTACACATTTCTGATTACTCTCTGCTTTCCAATTGCTAGCCAAACTTCAATCCATGCCAATGTGTGACACCCTATGCCTTCAGCTTTTATTTCCATTATATCCTTTGGTGTGGCCTGGAAAACTCGGAAATCTTGGTATAGTATATCCACCAGTTTTCCTTGATCCACAGCATTTGTCACCTCTTCATAGAACTCTAATAGGTTGGCAAAAATGATTTCCCCTTTATTAAACTATGTTGACTCTGATTACCTTGAAGTTATCTAAGTGTAACCTTGTTAATGGTAGCTACTAGATATATGCAGGATGTTAAACTAACTGGCCTCCTTTTTTGTGCTTTTCTGTCTCCCTGCCTTTTTGAATATAAGAATTACATTTACTAACTTCCAATCAAATGAGATTGTCCTCAAATCAAAGGAGTTTTGGAAAATTAAAACCAATGCATCAACTATCTCAGTAGACACAACTTTTATGTTCCTAGGTTGAATTTAATCTCCCTGGCATTTGTCAGCCTGCAGGTTGAACAATTTACTTTGTGCTATATTTCTCCAGTGATTGTGATTTTCCTGTATTCTTCCCTCTCTTCCATTTCATTATTTATTGCTGCTTCTGGGAGTTACTTATATCGTCTATAGTGAAGACTATTTCAATTTACGTTTTAATCAATTCATCAAAATATCAATTCATTTTTAAACAACTTATTTTTCATTATTAATTCTCCAGTATGACTTTCTATTGAACCACCTTTATTAATTATTTTCTTCAATTAGAGAAATTCTCACTGTTTTACATAATTGACTAGCCTTCTCTTGTAATCTAATTTCTCTCTTTTATGTTTTGGTTATTCTTTGTTTTTAATATTTCATCAAATCTTCTGACCTGCTGCCTGTCTTTGTACAATTAAATGTTTTTTCCTTTTAGTTTCATACAAATTTTATTTTTTCTAGTTAACCATAGATGGTGGGTCTGTCCCTTGGAATTTTTCTTATTCATTAGAATGTGTTTATTCTGTGCATTTTCAAAACTCACTGGGATAGCTTGCTGGAAATCAAGATTTACTAATCCTGGTATCATACTATAGTTTTTAAAAGGAATATACATAATCCTCACATTCACCCTTAGACACAGACAAACAAAAATAGGGGAAAAAAGCAACGCATGCATGAGGGGAAAACTGGTAAAACAATTCCACAGTCTTTCTTCACAAAATCTGTTGGGTTGGTTGATGCTGAACTGAATGTTTCTCTTTGCCAATACTTCCACTGGCTTGCAAGATGCTCAGGGCGGCAGATTCAGTAATGAAAGGTCTCTGATTTATCCAATTCAAGGTCACAACTAGAGGAATTGCTGAAGGAAAGGTAGACTTTTTACAGTTTTAAAATGGATTGCTACAGCGACCTGACAGAGTATTTTGGCATCTGCAGCCCTGCTGGTTTCTGGGATATTGTCCTTTGTGGCGTTATTTCACTAACTGCCAATGAATTTCACTGCTTTGGGTTCCAACGAGCAGTTTTATCACCAATTAAGCTCATTTTACTGGGCTCAATTGATAGGGATGCTTTTTTATTGATCCTGACTCCTCTGTATCCATATCAGGCCTAGCTAATATACTATATTGTTACAGATCACCTTATGCTTTCTACGTAGTATTAGAAGATCTTCCCATTGTCCTTCCCCTAAATATTGAATTGAATTGAATTTATTGTCACGTGTACTGAGGCACAGTGAAAAGCTTTGTCTTGTGAGCAATACAGGCAGATCACAGAGTTAATTAGCATGGATAAGTAAATAATAGGTAAACAGCGGCAAAAACAAAAATGCAGGTACAGGCGGATGTTCAGAGTTTGTGAGTCTATTCAGTATTCTAACAACTTTAGGGTAGAATCTGTTTTGAACCATCTGGTATGTGTGTTCAGGCTTCTGTACCTTCTCCCTGATGGTAGAGGTTGTAGAAAAACGTTACCAGGGTGGGATGGATCTTTGAGAATGCTGGCAGCCTTTCCTTGACAGTGGGCCTGGTAAATGGATTTTATAGATGGGAGGTTGGCCTTGGTGATTGTCCAGGCTGAGTTCACCACTCTGTGTAACCATCTTTGATCTTGAATGGTACAGTTGCCATACTATGCAGAGATACATCCAGACGGAATGCTCTCGATGGCGCACCTATAAATGTTAGCAAGGGTATTTGTCATTTGCCAGATTTCCTCAGCTGCCTGAGGAATAAGAGATGTTGTTGGGTCTTTGTAACCAGTGCACCTATATGAAGAGTTCAAGAAAGCTTGTTGTGGATAACCACTCCCAGGAGCTTGACACTGTCTACTCATTCCATTTCTGTGCTGTTAATGTGTAGGGCGGCATGAGTAACATCCTGCCGAAAGTCAGTAACGAGTTCCTTGGTTTTGCCAGTATTGAGAGCTAGGTTGTTCTCAGTACACCATTTTTCCAGGTCTTCGTCTGTAGTCTGTTTCGTCGCCATCTGAGATTTGACCGACTATGGTGGTGTCATCAGCGAACTTGTAAATAACATTAGTCTGATATTTGACGATGCAGTCATGGGTATACAGCGAGTACAGTAGGGGGCTGACTATGCACCCCTGGGAGGGTCCGGTGTTGAGTGTTAGTGAGGATGGAATATTGTCCCCAATCTTCACTGATTGTGGCTTGTCGGTCAGGAAACTGAGGAACCAGATGCAGAGAGTGGGACTTAGTCTGAGATCACTAAGTTTAGTAATCAGTACTGTCTAACTATTCCATTATTTCCGTGTTGACTAGTTGAATTGTCAGAGGTTTGCTTCAAGAACTGCCTGCCTTTCCTTCCAACCCACTCTTTTTGTTTCTGTTGACTTCTGCTACTCTTACCAACTGACACATTTATTCCTCCTTATCTCTTTCCTGCAATGATACCTTTTCACCAAGTATATGTGATATACCCAACTCTTCTTTCTATGGTTCAAGATTATCAGGTAAGTCCCTTTACTAACCCTTCTAACTACTTTGTGTGGAACTGCTGAACTTCTCTTTCAGAGGTTCACCTTACAAAGGCAACCGATGCTTCATCTCCCAGTTAGAAAGTTCCAGCTGCTGAATGTTTATGTGCCCATTCTTTTATTTTCACTTGTAAAACATTCAAATGCTCTTGTGCTACCCTTTACACTCCTTTATGTCTTCCTAGAAACATGGAACCATAATCCATCAAGGTGGAGTTGTTTCTTTTGGTTTAAGAACTTCTCCCTAATTAGTTTAATGGCATTCTAATCTTATGAACATAATTAATTCAGATGGGTTAAACCCCCAGTAGATTAATTAGGAGAATCTCTGATAACAAATATAAAGAAATCTAATATTTCTCTCAATCATAGAATCCCTACAGTGCAGAAAGAGGCCACTCAGCCCATTAAGTCTGCATGGACCCTCTGAAGAGCATCCTATACCAGACCCAGTCCTCCTTCCTACAAACAGACCCCATCACGAGGCGGCACCGTGGCACAGTGGTTAGCAACGCTGCCTCACAGTGCCAGGGTCCTAGGTTCAATTCCAGCTTTGGGTGACTGTGTGGTGTTTCCACATTCTCCTCTTGTCTGCGTGGGTTTCCTCCGGGTGCTCCAGCTTCCTTCCACAGTCCAAAGATATGCAGTCGGGTGAATTGGCCATATTAAATTGCCCATAATGTTAGGTGCATTAGTCAGAGGGAAATGGACCTGGGTGGGTTACTCTTCGGAGGGTCGGTGTGAACTGGTTGTGCCGAAGGGCCTGTTTCTACACTGTAGGAAATCTAATCCAATATATTTCCCTTCCCACCACTATTAGCGTTCAGTAAAGACCATTCCCTCCGTGACTCTCTTATCAGGTCCATGCCCCCCTCCCCCACCAACCCACCCTCTTCTCCCAGCATCTTCCCTGCCATCACAGGAAGTGCAAAACCTGCACCCACACCTCCCTCCTCACCCAAAGAATCCTTTCACATTTGACAGAAATTTACCTGTACCTGCACAATGTCATCTACTGTATCTGTTGCACCCGATGTGGTCTCCTCTACATCGGGAAGACAGGACTCCACCTTGTGGATCGTTTCAGAGAACATTTTTGGGACACCCACACTAACAATTATCCATTCTTCATCCGCAGTTCTGTTGGGTTGCCTTGACCTCTTCATTAGAATTGCATTTTTATTATGACATGCAAATCTTGAGCCTCAGCTTTAATGTGAGTTGTCTGTGCTAACTTATTAGACTCTGGATCAGCTTCCTGAGCCTCAATTGATGAAGACATGCAAAACATTTCTTTTGAATTATTCTCAGTCTTAAATGAGTTTCAGACAACCTAACATCTGCTCATGGTAATATTGTGACCTCTCTTGATGGATTTTGTTGAACCATTGCTCTAGTCTGTACATATGATAGAAAAGCATCCAGAACTTGTTCTTGCAATTGTTCTGTCTCTTTAACCTCAACTGCTTTTCTGTAATTATATGTGAAACAATGAAGTTCGCTCCTACTAAATCATTCCTCAGAAATGACTAACTCCTTCCACAGGTAATGTTTTAGTTACCCTGACTACCACTAGTCCAGATAACAGGTCTCACTGACTGGACTTTGCACAGTAGAACTGGGATATACTCTCCACTTATCCCTTTATCAACAGTTGGTCCTACATTGAGCTCTCTGAAAGGAAAATTAAATCCTTTACTAGCAAGAGAGTTTGAATAGCCCCTATATCCCTTCGTATAGTTATGGGTTTGGATATCTCATTTGAAGAAAAAGGGGTTTTCTTCTCATTAGACAAAAATCTTTTATAAATCTCATCCACCATTATATTTCTTTTGCACTCTCAATAGTGTTTTCTTCCAGTCTTTAGTTATTGTTAAAACTTACTTTCCCTCTAACTCATCTGCATACGATACAGTATTTTTTAATAGTATCATAATCCTGAGAAACCTCCTCTGACAGTGAAGCTATGTTTTTTTGTGTGCTTTACTTTCAATTGACCCTGCATGAACAGTGTCCAGGTTTCTTTTGCCCAACTCATTTGTCTATGCCAGTGGGATGTGTAGGTATAAGTTGTGATGGTGCATTTTCGAAGGCTTCAAACTCCCAACTTCTTAGAGGTCACCTGCAGTTTAACGGATGATGGAGTGGGCTATCTGTCTGGTTGTGAGAACCTGCATCGAAGAACACTTTCATGTTATTCACAATCCTCTTCTCATTCCTCTGTGACATCTGACACCTTTCTGTATGATGGTTAGTGCCAAGTTCAAAGATTTCTCACTCTCCTCTCCTGTTGACCATCTGTGATTGCCTGGCTGCCCTACTCTCTGGCCAATTCCATCAATTTCACCTCTGGAGTTGAAAGCAGCCTATTGATGGACATCCTTCAACTATCTTTGCACGTTTTCTGACATTTGTGCTATCTTAGCTGTTTTGACAATTAACCCTGTGATCAGCAAGCAATCCTCTGACAGATAATGGCCTCCCAGCTAACCTGTCACACTCCATTTGTAGAATGATAAAATATGAGACTCCCACATGCATCCAAGCCTCATGTTGCATTTGTTGTGCAACTTGCATTTCATTTCCCACCCCTACAAAGGCACATGGCTTGTTGCTCACAAAAGCACCATATGATTATATCATATATTGTTACGTTCACCTGTGGGGTACGGAGAAGATTGTTGAATCTCTTTCTACATTGTGCCACGTTGAGTCTGTGGGTTCTGTAGCTGCTAAATAAAAAGATGATAGGTGAATTGAATGGGTATAATCTCTCTCTGGATTGTTTGGTCACAAGGAGAGACTTCTGATGGTGGTGCAGAGCTTACAAGTTTTAACCCAGATATCTGACCTTGTCAAATTATGGTAACTTTGGTAAGCTCCTGTCCATCTATCTGCCAGAAGTATAAAATTGATAGTAAAGGTTTCTATAAATATTTGTAGAAGAAATGAATTAACAACCTGAGTTTTGGTCCTATTGAAAGTCAGACTGGACAATTAATAATGGAAAATAAAAAGATGGCAGATAAATTGTGCGGGTATTCTGCATCAGTCCTCACTATAGAGGGTACAAGTCCTAGAAGCAGTAATACATCATGAAACTGAAATGAAGGAGGAATTCAGGAAAATCACAAACACCAGAGAAGTGGTACTGAGTCAATCATTGGAGCCCATAAGTCCTGGTGGATTTTCACCTAGGGACATAGAAAAAAGTGGCTAGTGTGTTTGTTGATGTATTGGTTCAAATTTGCAAAAACCTCCTTGATTTGGGAGAAGTCTCCATTACTTTGGTTTAGATTGGGTCGACCTCCTCCCCCTACTCTAGTAAAAGAAAAAGTGATAGCATTTTGCTATGACAGGGTGAAAATCACCTTTGAACAGAGAACTGAAGAAGTCCTCCAACCTAATGGTCCATTTCAAAATTAGTCAGATGCAACTGAAAATGCAAGTCTTTTTATTGTCTCTTTGCTTATATCAAAACAGTTTCCAAACTGGGCATATATAATTGAGAATGGACGATGATCAAATTTATTTACCAATCGTGCTGTTTAGAATATGAATTTTGTTAGGATTTCTGGTTCAGTATTATATTTCTAGTATCTTGTTATATTTATGAAGTGGCACTATTCTACTTATCTTAAATGTTTTATTCATACATTTTCAGACTAGAGAAACATGGTAGCCATCTCATGTGATCTCCATTACAGTATTCCATGGTTACAGGATAATTGTTGTGCCCAGATCATATTGTTAAAGCATGCAAATGGTCACAGATTTTTATTTCAACAGACTTAATCTGTTTGTGGATACAACATTTTTAAAATGCATTCATGAGATGTGGGCTTTCACTGGCTATGCCAGCATTTAAGTAGTAATCCCTAAATGCCTTTGATAAGGTGGTGGTGAGCTGCCTCCCTGAATTGTTACAGTCCATTTGGTATAGGTAAACTCACAAGGCTGTCAGGGAGAGAATTGCAGGAATTTGACCTAACAACACTGGTGGAACACATGCTTGCACATTGTCAAGTAATGTTGTCTCACAAGGTTGCACCTCATTTTTAGATATGCTTTGTACTACTCCTAGTATGCCCTCCTAGACTTTTTGTTGAACCAGGATGATCCTTGGCTTGATGGGAATGCTGAAGTGCCAGACATGAGGTTGCAAATTGTGTCGAAGTATAATTCTACTGCTGATAATGCCCTACAGGACCTCATGAATGAGTTCATGGATCCATTCAGCATCTGTCCCATTCAGCATGGTGGTTGTGCTAGACAGTTTGGTGGACAGAATCCCTCGTGTGAAGATGGAACTCCATCTTCAGAAGGACTGCATGGTGGTCACTCCTACCAATGCTGTTATGGACAAATGCATCTGTGGCAGTCAGATTAGTGAAGATGGGTCAGGTTTTTCTTTTGTTAGTTACTTCACCACCAACCATACACCCAACCACCTGACTGCCTAGCAGCTATGTCGTTTATGGTGAACAGTTATGGACATTATAGTTCCCCACCCTGAATACACAGTCAATCCTTCCTGAAGAGGAGGATGAAGGAACAATTCATTAACTAGGGTGCAGGGGAGGTACATAATAATCAACAGATTTCCTTGCCCATGTTAGACCTAATACCATGAGATTCCAAAGAACAGAATGGAATAGCTTTTATTGTCACGTGCTCTTGAACGAGTGTAGTGTCGTAAAGTTGTAATGTCGCCTCTCGGCACCATCTGAAGTACTGGATACCTAGGTACAGATACTTCTCGTATTGTCACAGAATTAGAATAGGAAAAAAACGATTCACATCGGGATACAGAGTTTAAAAGTCCAGAATGAGAATGAAGAGTGTCTTCAAAGTACTCAAGTTATGGTCCTTTTCCAACATGGGTCAGAACACGAGGCCACGCTACCTCCACCTGCCAGTCTTCATCCAGGACTTGCTGTGGTCCCCCTCCGGGCTCCGTTTGCGACTCACTTTGCTACCCGCTCCGGGAGTCGGCCCTGCACGCTTGCTGCCACTCTGGGTTCCGGTCGCAACTCGCTCTGCTCCTCGCTCTGGGACAAAGCCCACGACTCGCTCTGCTCCCCAGCCCACAGCGACTTGTTCTGCTCCCTAATTCCAGACTTGGCACCTCTCGATCTGCTGTCGTTCCAGTCCCTGGCCACGGCTCGTCTTCCTTCATCTAGCCTCCATTGTCCAGGTTGGGTAGGTTAGTTTAAGAAGTTAAAAGTTGCAGGGGAAAGAAAAACTGCTGCAAGGAGGAAAATAAAAGAAAGAAGACGAAAAAGGAACTGGCTCTGACTGGCAGGTCTTAGTCTGCGGCTGTCTTGCCGCCAACTAGGGTTTTCTGGAGTCAATGTTGAGTACTCCCAGGATAACTGTTTTCTAACTGTGTCATAACTGGCTGGGCATATCCTGCCAATGGGACAGGACATAACCAATGATAGTGATGGTGTTTGCTGGGATGCAGAATGTTTTCTATGACACTAGTCCTGCGACAATACTTCTATACCGTTGCCTCCCCTATACCTAAGTGTGATTTCAGTGGAAACTTCTGGATGCAATTATTTATTATGAATTAATAGTGAGTTGAAAAAATGTTGCCAATACATGAATATCAGCATGGATTTGTCAAGGGAAAATCATGTGTAATTTGCTAGAGCTTTTTGCTGCTTTTAAATTGTGGAAGAAAACAATTGTTGTGTAGTTATTTTTATTGGGTAGTGTTAAATGGCTTTTATTTAAACTGGGCTGTGGATTATTGTCGGTAAGTATTAGTATATATGTCCTTGATCATAGCTTAAAATAGTTTGTAGCTTTTGATTTTAAAACACTGTTATTTATATTCTTGCAGGGAAGCTTTCTAATGATGCTGTTTGTTGTAGTAAATGGATTGTTTGGTCCATTGCCATTTCACATGGAATGTTTTATTATTGTATTTCACCCTTCTATGAACACTTGTAGAGGTAAAGTAACTCCACTGTCGATTTTGGGAAGAGTTCTTAAATATTGTATGTACAATGCTTAATCTGATACAGACTAAAGTGGCCCTGGGTTCAGTCATTTGATTCTTTTTAAGAGTAATCCTGTGTGTAAATATTACTAACCATAGCCGTGATGTTGTTAGGTGGCTTGTAATGATTTTGGCACTTGCTACTAGAGCTGACTCTATAAAATCCAATGAAGACATATTTATTGAGGGGGTCAATTCTTCTTTGGGGAATTGAAAATCTAATTAAATTTCAGGTAGTTATCAAATTGCTGTCATGAAATAATGCTTCCGGTAAATGAGTTATTGTTTTTTAAATTAAAGCTTTCCCATTATATTCCCATCAAGGCTTATAACCACTAATCAGGTGAAATGACAGTGCTTTAATGTTGTTAAGTTCTTGTTTTTATCTTATAAAGGTGCATTAGCTTATAGTTTGAGTAATATTTGGAGAAAGGTTTGAATTAGAAAAGAAAGCCTTATAACTTTACATTATTCTCAGTTATGCCGTGATATAACTTGTGTCAGTTACAGCACATTTGAAACAGGATTGAAATATAATCTTTAATGCTTTATGGCCATTATATTTATGGTGTTTATGTTTTTAACAGAAATATTTGTTGTCCTGAAACTTTAAGCTTAAAATGCGCAATGGAGATAATGTCCTGGTTAATGGGAACAATTATAGTATAACATTGTAAATAATGAAAACAAAAATTGCTATTTGATATGAAACTGCATGGAAAGATCTTTATGGCAAATGGTTTAGCATTGAGCCCTTAAGCTTCTCTAGCTTTTTCACAGATGGATGGTTGTTATGAAACAAAGATTCACTAGTATATTTTAGCCCTTCTGTAGATTGTAAATGGCCTTCCCTGACTGTACTAATAAGAAAAGATGTACCCCTTTAGAAATTAAAAAAATAGAAATGTAACTTTTAGGAAGTTTTTCTGAAATTGAATTCAAAAATATTCTTGAAAGTAAGCTAAAAACTCCCTCTTGATAATGTTGCATTATTATGCTGCAGATCTTGAGTCAGCCTGTGGGGGGCACTCATGGCTTTCTGATGGCTCTAAATGAGAAGACTGCCTGTATGCATTTGAACTTCAAGTAGCTGATGTGATCAAAATTCAGTTTTAATATAGTTTGGGCAGTGATATGCATACATTATACTGAGAAGGACCAATTTCATCTTGAAACTATTTCATAAAACTTAAAAATAGATCTGTAAGAAATTATCTTCTCCACTGAATTTTACATTAATATTTGTAGGTAGTAAGATTTGATTTATAGCCCAGAAGAAGTTGACAAATCCTCCAGGTTGTGAATAACACTGTTTTGTTTTTTAAAAATTACAAGTCATTCATATTCAGGCTTTGTATGCATTTCAAACTTGGGTAATTTTTCAACCAACTCTAATGCAACCAGTGCAGATTGAACTATGGACTGCAGGTTCCAAGTTCACTTGCTGGTTTTCTAATGTTACCTGACCTCAGTTGAAGCAACAGTTACACGGCAATTGGCCCTAGTACTCAAGTTATAGATGCGATAACTGAACCAAGGTTTTGCTTTTGAATTACTATGTAATGACTACTGGTTGAAGTCATATGAATGTGAATGCTGGATAAGAACAGACCATGTCTCAACATTTTACACTGTCTCATAAAATTCTCCAAAGAGTGGCCATACATTTACCAATTTCCGTGGAATGAAAACCCAGGAAAAATTAGGTGAGACAAAACACAATCAAAATAACATGGAATTAAATTGGATATAAGTTCATTTGATGAGCATTCTTCCTTTCCAGATAATTTGTATTTGCTGTATTTTATTCATAAAAGCTGAATTGATGCATGCTGTGATGCTGTCCACAGTTTACTGATAGTTTGCAGTGACCGTGTGAAGAATTAATCACGTTTTGACGCACAATAATTTATCTTCCAAACAGGTAACAGAAATTAGGCATACGCCGGCCTTTTTCTGGTTGGCAAGTTGTAATGAGTGTTGTGCCACAGAGATCAACGCTGAGGCCTCAACGTTTTACAAGTCACTTGGGTGAATGGATCAAAATTGTGGCTGCTAAATTTGTGAACAACGAAGATTTGTAGGAAAGAGAGATGTGAAGAAGACATGAGACAAAGTGGTAGAGACAAATTTAGTGAGTAGATAAGGATTTTGAAATGGAGAAAAACGAAGGAAAAAGTGAAATAATCAACAGGATGAATAAAAAAGCAGCACGTTATCTAAATGGTGAGAGAATCCAAAGCTCTGTGATGCAGAGGAATCTGGACGTCCTAGTACATGAGTTGTAATAGGGATCAGTGGGCAGGTTCAATAAATAATTAGGAAAGCTAATAGAATGTTACCATTTGAGGAGAATTGAGTATAGAACTAATGAGAACCAAAAGAACTGTGGATGCTGGAAATCAGAAACAAAAACAGAAGTTGCTGAAAAAGCTCAGCAGGTCTGGCAGTATCTGTGAAGAGAAATCAGAGTTAATGTTTCGGATCTGGTGACCCTTCCTCAAAACTCGACCCGAAACATTAACTGATTTCTCTTCATAGATACTGCCAGACCTGGTGAGCTTTTCCAGCAACTGATTTACAGCATCCACAGTTCTTTCCGTTCTCATTAAGTCTATATTCAATTCTCCTCAAATGGTAACATTTTATTAGCTTTCCTCGTACAATTCGTACTAGGATACCCAGATCCCTCTGCATCATAGAGCTTTGGATTCTCTCACCGTTTAGGTAATGTGCTACTTTCTTCTTAATCCTCCCAAAGTAGATTATTTCACCTTTTCCTTCATTTTTCTCCATTTGCAAAATCTTTACATACTCACTAAATCTATTTCTATCACTTTGGACTCTCACATCTTCTCCACAACTGTCTTTTCTAAATTTAGCAATTTTGCAATTTTGGTCTGCTGAGCTTTTCCAATAACTTCTATTTTTGTTTCTGATACAACTAGTGAGGTTATGCATCAGATATACAGAGCACTTGGGAGAACCACATCTGGAGTACTATGTACAGTTTGAGTCTCCTTATTGAATGAAAAACATAAATATGTTGGAAACAGTTCCCAAAAGGTTTACTAGACTAATACCTGGAATGGTGGGTTGTCTTATGAGCAAAATTTGGACAGGCTGGGTTTGTATCTTCTGGAATGTTGAAGCATAAGAGGTGACTTGATTGAAACATACAAGGTCCTGAGAGGTCTTGGATGTGGAAACATTCTTTCCTCTGGTAGTGGAATCTAAAATTAAGGGTTGCTGTTTCAAATTCAGAAGTCATCCATTTAAGGCCAAGCTGAGGACAATTTTTTTTGCATAGGGATTTGAGAGTCTTCAGAACTGTTTTCCTGAAAATGTGTTGGAAGCAGACCCTTTGAATTTTTTTAAGGCTGAGGTGGATAGATTCTTGATAAGCAAGGAGTGGAGAGTTATTCGGATTAGGTGAGAGTGTAGTTTATCGAATGGCAGAGCAGATTTGAGGGGCTGAATGGCCTCCGCCTTCTAATTGTATGATACACCACTGGAAGATTCAAGTAGTTAAACCTTTTAATGTGCATCATGTCAATTCTGAATTGTCACCAGGTTAATTTTTCTTATCACTTTGCACACTACAAAGGAATACATTTAACGAAAAGGAAGTCTGTCAAACATTATTTAAACAGCTCATTGAGATGTTCTCTCAATGATTTGTTTTTAAATTAATCTAATCTGCAGGAATGTACATGCATGCCAAAGAGAGGGCCACCCATTGTGATGCGATGTGAGGACATCTTCTAAACACAAAAAAACTATTCAAGTAGAGTTCTTCAACTGGACCAAAGTTCAATAATTTGAAAAAATTCTTCCATGTGATGTGGTCATCATTGGCTAGGACAGTACTGTTGCCCATTGCTAACTACATTTCTTGGGGTGTAGATAACACCGTCAGTGATCCCAGGCAAGGAGTTCAGGAATTTCAATGAAAATAAAGTAATGACGATATAGTTCCCATTCAGGACAAATTGTGACTTGGAGGGTATCTTACCAGGGTAAGGCATGTTCCCAAACATCTGCTGCTCTTATGACTGTGGTAGCAAGATTGGAAGGTGAGGTCAAAGGAGTATTGGTGAGCAGCTCATTATATTTTGTAGATGATAAACTCTGTGCCTCTATGCAATAGTGGTGAAAGGAGCAAGTGTTGGAAGGTGGTGAATGGCATGCCTGCCAGGCAGCTGTTCATTATGGATGTTGTTTACTTTCTCTAATATTGTTGGAGCTGCACCCATCCAAATGAAGAGTATTCCTTCCTGACTTCTGCTGTTGTTATGACAATTGATTAGAACCCTGAAGTAATTTTTATACTTTTTTTACTTTAAATTCCAAAATGTTTCTTTTGTTTAGAGAATTTTTACAGAAAAACAGAAGTATACAGTAAATTCAGTGACTGGCTTGCACAGTCCTGTGTGAAGCCAGTGAAATGTTACATCTATAAAATGTCATGAAACGTTAAACAGGAAAAGAGTTAACAGGAAGCAATAATGAAAAGGCTGAAAGTGTAAAGTCATCTCTTACAGATTTGACTGTTTTACTTTTCAGGAATATTCAAAAACAATGGTTAAAATCCTGGTCTGTGTATTATTGGCCAGGTGTCCTCATGAATTTGAGTGTTATAATGCATGCAGTTCTGAGAACAAGTATTTTAAACACTCCTGCAAGACAAGCAAAACAAAGGAAAAAATATCTCTCATTCTGAATGCTGGAATTCAGTCACTGTCAAATAGAATCAGAATAACAGAAATTTCACCAACCAGTAAATTCAAGAGTCTGAAAATCAGCTATCAATGTCAATGCTACTGATGCCATTCAACAATGGCCACAAAATTGTCTTATCGATTTTTTCAACAAACATGATTTTCTTTTGTTAACTTCTATATTTTTGGACTCCTTTCTTTCTTCTTCTTCCTCTGTGTATGTGTATTGTGTTATTATTTCTTCTTATGTTTAGTAATTAATAAACTCACTACTTTCGTTAATTAAATAAGGTTCAGTTAAATTGGCTCCTTTAAAACATGTGTTCATTTGGGATTGAGAGTACGAGAAGGGATCCTTTTTAAGTAAACCTTATCATAGCAGGCCAATAGGATGGATTGGAGTATCTGGTTTGGAACCATAACAAACTGGGGAACCTTGCCTAGGGTCTGGTCATAACAAAATGGGGGTTTCTCATGCAATTTGAACCCACAGATGAACAATCATAATTAGAATGTGTAATTATCACTTTGATGCCAAACGTTTGAAAAAAAAAAGCATCCCCACAGAATAGTGCCAGCATATGTCTGGCAAAATTAGGGGACATTTTGAGGATTTAAGAAGTTCTGTGCCACAGACGCTTGAAATATTAGAAAGACAAACATAGAATTTGGAGCAGGAGTAGGCCATTTGGTCCTTTAAACTTGCTGCCATTCATAGTGATCATTGCTGTTCATCCGACTCAGTACCTTGTTCCTGCTTTCTCTCCATTTTTACATCTTTCTTGAACATTTTCATTGTATTGGCCTTAGCAGTTTCTCTCTCCTAAAAGGCTTATCCTGGTGCTGACTCCTCAATCATTGAGAAGTCCTTTCTACATATACTCCGGTTAATATTATTAGAATTTTATAGTTTTTATGAGATCATACCTCATTCTTCTAAATTATAGTTCATATCAATCCAATCTCTCCCCATATATCAGTCTTGCTCTTCCAGGAATCAGCCTGGTAATCTTATTTGCACTCCTTTAATAGCCAGCACATCCTTCCTTAGACAAGGAGACCAAAACTGCACACAATACTCCAGAAATAGTCTTACCAATGTCCTGTACAGTTTCAGCAAGTTTCATACAAGTGCAGAAAGAGGCCATTTGGCCCAGCAACTAGAATAAAATGAGGACTGTAGATGCTGGAGATCAGAGTCGAGTGTGTAGTGATGGAAAAGCACAACAAGTCAGGCAGCATTTGAGGAGCAGGAGACTTAACATTTCGGCCATGAGCCCTTCATCAGGAATGAAGCTTGTGAGCCAAAGGGGTAGAGAGATAAATGGGAAGGATGTGGGCTGGAGGGAGAGTGCAATAGGCAGATGAAGGTGAGGATAATAGTGATAGGTCAGAGAGGAGAGTGGAGCAGATAGGTGGGAAGGAAGATTGACAGGTAGGACAAGTCAAGAGGGCGGTGCCGAGTTGGAAGGTTGGAACTGGGATAAAGTGGGGGGAGGGGAAATGAGGAAACTGGTGAAATCAACATTAATTTCATGTGGTTGGAGGGTCCCAAGGCGGAAGATGAGGTGTTCTTCCTCCAGGTGTCAGGTGGTTAGGGTTTGATGATGGAGGAAACCCAGGACCTGCATGTCTTTGCTGGAATGGGAGGGGGACTTAGTGTTCGGTGGGGTTGTTTTGTTCATGTGTCCCACAGATGTTCTCTGAAGCATTCTGCAAGTAGGCGTCCTGACTCCCCAATATGGAGGAGGCCACATCAGGAGCAACGGATACAGTAAATGACATGCGTGGAGGTGCAGGTAAATCTCTGATGGATGTGCAAACCTCCTTTGGGACCTTGGACAGAAGTCGGGGTGGGGTGGGGGGAGGTGGGGCTGGGGGTGCAATTCTTGCAGAGGCAGGGAAGGTGCCAGGAGGGCGGTGGGTTGGTGAGAGTCACTAAGAGAATGGTCTTCACTGAATGCAGCTAGGGTTAGGGAGGGAGATATATCTCTGGTGGTGGGGTCCGTTTTTAGGTGGCGGAAATGGCAGTGGATGATACGCTGTATCCAGAGGTTGATGGGGTGAAAGGTGAGAACCAGGAGGGGTCTGTCCTTGTTGCGGTCGGAGGGGTGGAGTTCAAGAACGGAGGTATCAGCCTAGCTCCCAGCCCTGTCATGTTTTCTAGGAGGCCCCATAGACCTCCCCCCTCGCTGAGGATTGAACATTCAGTCCTCAGCAAAGCCCGTACCTTCATCCCCCCCCAACCCTCCCGCTCCCGGATCAACAATTTCAACGCACGTTGCGACATCAAAAACTTATTCCGCTGCATCCGCCTCTGGGTTTATTTTTTCCTCCAAGACTCCCGACCACTCTCTGAGGACCCCTTCTCCCACCTCCAACACACCCCATCCACCTGGACACCCTGTGTTGGTCTGTTACCCGCCCTCGATCTCTTTATTTCCAACTGCCACTGGGATATTGATCGCCTTAACCTGTCCAGCCCCCTCACCCACTCCAACCTCTCACCCTTGCAACACGCAGCCCTCCACTCTCTCCACTCCCACCCCAACCTCACCATCAAACTGAGCAGATAAGGGGGGTGCATTGGTAGTTTGGTGCACTGACCTCTGCACCACTGAAACCAGGTGCCAACTCGCAGACACCTCCTCCTACTACTCCCTTGACCATGACCTCACTTCCCAACACCAAACCACCATCTTCCAGCCCATACACAACCTCATCACCTCAGGGGATCTCCCACCTACAGCTTCCAACCTCATAGTCCTGGAAACCTGCACCACCCAGTTCTACCTCCTATCCAAGATTCACAAACCTGACTGCCCCAGCCGACCTATCGTCTCTGCCTGCTCCTGCCCCACCAAACACATCTGCACATATCTTGATACTGTCCTATCCCCCCAGTCCAGGAACTCCCCAACTATGTTCGGAACACCACCAATGCTCTCCATCTCCTCCATGACATTCATGTCCGGGGCCTCCAACACCTCATCTTCACTATGGACATCAAGTCCCTATACAGCTCTATCTGCCATGTTGAAGGCCTCCAAGCACTCCGTTTCTTCCTGTCCTGGCATCCTCACCTGTACCCTTCCGCTGACACTCTCATTCATTTGGCTGAACCAATCCTCACCCTCAATAATTTCTCCTTTGAATCCTCCCACTTCCTTCATACAAAAGGGGTAGGCCCCAGCTGTGCCTGTCTCTTCATCGGGTATGTGGAACAGTCCAGCTTCCGTACCTACCAGTAGGGTTAGAGCATTCCAGGACTTTGATCCAGTAACAGTATAATGTGTCCAAGCAAGTATAATGTGTCGCTTAGAGAGGAGTTTGCAAGTGCTGTTGTTCACTTATGTTTGTAGCCCATGAACATTATGGTGATTGTTTGCTAGTATGTAAGATGCTGTTAGAGGAGGTTTGATGGGTTTCTGTAGTGAATCTTGCATATGGTGCATACTACTATTACTACTGTGCACTGGTCGTGGATGGAGTGCATGTGATGCATCGTGTACTGATCAAGTGGCTGCTTTATCCCAGATGGTGTTGAGTTTCTTCAATGTTATTGGAGTTGCACTTATCCGGGCACATGGAAAGTATTCTATTTCATTACTCAATTAAGCCTTGTAGGTGTATAGATTTTAGAGAGTCTGGAGATGCACTGCAGAAATCCTAACCCCAATTTGCTCTTGTATTATTTATATTGCTGTGCTGGTCCCATGTTGTTGATAGTTAGGGATTCATAGGGTAATGGCCATGCCATTAAAAACAAAGGACAGATAATTAGATTTTCTCTTGCAGGAAATGGTCATTTGTTGGCACTTACTTGTAACCATTGTCACTTTCCACTTGTCGGTCATGTCTGAATGTTCCCCAGGTCTCGTTGCATATGTACAGAGTATGGTTCATCATTTGAGGAGTTGTGAATGGTGCCAAACACTGTACAAACAAAAAACAATGTTAAGCAAAGGATGCAAAGATAAAGAAGGTAGACGAGCCCGAGGACCTAGCAGTATATGTATACAAATCATTGAAGGTGGTCGGGCAGACTTAGGTTTTATAGTTAGAGGCAACAAGTGCTAAGTAGAGAAGGTCTGGTGATAATTTGTAAAAGACTGGCATGGCCTCACCTGAAATATTGTGCCCAATTCTGTGTCATTATTTAGGATGGTTCTGAAAACGTTGGAGAGGCTGCAGGAAAGATGCGAGCTAATGTTTTTACGGGTGAAAGACCTCAATTAGAGATTGTCCACAGATTGAGAAAAATGAGGCTGATCCCCTTGGAGAAGAGAAAAATAAGAGGAGATAGAGGTGTTCAAAGTCTTAAGTACTCTGGATAGAATTGAATGGAGAAACTGTTTCCATTAGTGGAGGGATTGATAATCAGAGGAGACAGATATGAAGTGCTTGGCAAGAGAATCAGTGGTGAGATGTGAGAACAGAAGTGCTTTATAAAAGGTTTACCATACATTCCCTACTTCTGAGTTCAGTGAGTCTGTTTATAAAGTTTTGATTTGATTTAATTTTGGAACAATTTTCTCAATCTGCCCTGCCACCTTCAGTGATCTGTGTATATTTAACACCAGGTCCCTCTGCTCTGTACTTTTTTTTAGTGAGTATTTAGAAATTGGAATGCACTGCCTGAGAATATAGGTGGGTGCAAATTCAATCATGGCAATCAAAAGGAAATTGGAAACACAACTGAAGAAAATAAAAATAGGACAAAGGGGAAAACATATTTGTGTATTACACATTTAATTGATCATTAGATTCAGAACAGCGACCCCAAAGATGAATTTTATCTCAAAAATTTCTTTTCAATAAATTGCAGTTAATTGTGATTATTAACATCATTTAATTTGGCTAAAGTAATGTTGGGCTAAAGATATAAATAAGTGGAGCATCTGTTTTGAAGGAATAAGATAGTGTAATACCAGGAAATTATCATGTTTCCAAATAATATTTTAAAATTGGAATTTCAGTTGCATATGCATCACTTTCGGTAGATATTTATAAAGTTGTAAGCAGTGACTCTTCCATCTTTCATAGAATGATGTAATCTTCAATCCTCAGTGAAAAGATAATAGTGTTAAGTCAAGGCATGTTGAAAATTTGTGGTTCAGAAGTTGTTCAATAGGTGTCACTGTAGCCAAGACAAAAATTATGTTTTATAGAATCACAGAATTTTACAGTACAGAAGGAGGCCATTCACAGTCTTATTCCTTACGTTGTTTTGAAACAATGAGTGAGTAAATAATCCCTTTTGCCTAAATTTTTGAGACATTAAATTGCGCTTCATGAGGAAGCCAATGTATATTTTCCCATATTTAGATTTGTGGAATTATAACATTTTTTAATCGTTACTTTCTGAGTTTGTTGCACTTGTTAGAATGTATTCACTTGTGAATTATTTTATAAGTCAGCCTAAAGGGACTAGCATGGTCTTTATTCAATTTCATGTTATTTTATCAAATTGTTTGAAAGCTTCAGATTTTAATTCCTAATCTGTGTTACTTGAGTTGATACAATAATTGGTTTTGGTGTTCCTTTCTTAGGAAGGGGAAATTGTCATCGGATTCAGTTTCTGACCCATATCCGATGACCCTTGCAAGAAAAGCCTATGTGTGAATGTTACCCAAAGAAGGATCAAGTTCCTTTGTGATGTCCTTTAAATGTCTTTATTCTTTTATGCGATGTAGACATTGCTGGCAAGACCAAGATTTGTTGCTCATCTCTAATTCCCCTTAAAATGAATGGTTTGCTATGCCATTCCAGACAACAGTTTGGAGACAACCATATTACTGTGGATCTGGAGTCCGATATAGGGATAAGAATTTGTTACAGATTCATAGAAACAGACGCTTTGGTCCACATCGTCCATGCTGACCAGATATACTAAATTAATCTAGTCCCATTTACCAGCATTTGGCCCACATCCCTCCACATCCTTCGTATTCATTTATCCATCCAGATGCCTTTGAAATGTTGCAATTGTACTAGACTCCACCACTTTCTCTGGCAGCTCATTCTACACACACCACCCTCTGCGTGAAAAGGTTTCCCTTTAGGTCCCTTTCCCCTCTCAGGTTAAACCAATGCTCTCCAGGTTTGGACTTTGCTACCCTGGGCAAAAGACCTTGGCTATCCACCATGTCTATGTCCGTCATGATTTTATAAACCTCTAAAAGGACACCCCTCAGTCTGACCCTCCAGGGAAAACAGTCCCAGCCTATTCAGCCTCTCCCTATAGCTCAAACTATCCAACCCTGGCAAATTCCTTGTAAATCTTTTCTGAACCCTTTCGTGTTTCACAACATCCTTCCCATAAGAGGGAGACTAAAACTGAATGCTGTATTTGAAAAGTGGCCTAACTAATGTCCTGTACAGCCGCAACATAACTTCCCAACTCCTATAATTAATGCACTGACCAATAAAGGCAAGCATACCAAATGCCTTCTTCATTATCCTGTCTACCTGCAACTCCACTTTCAAGGAACTATGAACCTGCACCTCAAGGTCTCTTTGTTTAACAACATTCCACAGGACCTTACATAGAACATTGAACATAGAACAGTATAGTGCAGAACAGGCCTTTGGCCCTCGATGTTGTGCCAACCTGTGAACCAATGCAAGCCCATCCCCCTACACTATCCCATCCTCATCCATATGCTTATCCAAGGACTGTTTAAATGCCCATAATTTGGCTGAGCTATCTACATTGGCGGGTAGGGCATTCCACGCCTTTACCACTCTCTGAGTAAAGAACCTGCCTCTGACATCTGTCTTAAATCTATCACCCCTCAATTTGCAGCTATATCCCCTCATACAAGCAGACGTCACTATCCTAGGAAAAAGACTCTCACTGTCCACCCTATCTAATTCTCTGATCATGTTGAATGTCTCTATTAAATCCCCTCTTAGCCTTCTTCTCTCCAATGAGAGCAGACTCACATCCCTCAGCCTTTCCTCATAAGACCTTCCCTCCAGACCAGTCAAAATCCTGGTACGTCTCCTCTGCACCTTTTCTAGTGCTTCCACATCCCTCCTGTAATGGGTAACTAGAACTGTACACAATATCCAAGTGAGGCCGCACTAGTGTTTTGTACAGTTGTACAGCATGACATCACAGCTCCAGAATTCAATCTCTCTCCCAATAAAATCTAACACACCATATGTCTTCTTGACAGCACTATCAACCTGGGTGGCAACTGTCAGGGATATGTGTACATGGACACCAAGATATCTTGGCACATCCACACTACCAAGAATCTTTCCATTAACCCAGTATTCTGCCTTCCTCTTATTCTTCCCAAAGTGAATCACCTCACATTTATCTGCATTGAACTCCATTTGCCACCTCCCAGTCCAATTCTGCAGTTTATCCAAGTCCCCCTGCAACCTGCAATTCTTCCACACTGTCCACCACTCCATCGGCTTCAGTGTCATCTACAAACTTACTAACCCACCCATCCATGTCTGCATCCAAGTCATTTATGAAAATGACAACCGGCAGTGGTCCCAAAACAGATCCTTGTGGCACACCACTAATAACCGGACTCCAGGCTGAACATTTTCCATCAACCACCACTCGCTGCCTTCTTACAGAAAGCCAGTTTCTAATCCAAACTGCTAAATTACCCTCAATCCCATGCTTCCGCATTTTCTCCAAAAGCCGATCATGTGGAACCTTATAAAAGGTTTTAGTGAAGTCCATATACACCACGTCAACTGCCTTACCCTCATCCACATGCTTGGTCACCTTCTCAAAAAACTAAATGAGGTTTGTGAAACACGGCCTGCCCTTGATGAAACCATGTTCACTATCTCTAATAAAATTGTTGCTTGCTCAATGATTATAAATCCTATCTCTTACAATCCTTCCAAAACTTTTCCTACAACAGCTGTAAAGCACACTAGTCTATAATTACCTGGGTCATTTCTACTGCCCTTCTTGAACAATATTTGCAATCCTCCAGTCCTCTGGTACTAAACCTGTAGACAATGACAACTCAAAGATCAAGGCTAAAGGCTCCGCCATCTCCTCCCTAGCTTCCCACAGAATCCTTGGATAAATCCCATCTGGCCCAAGGGACTTATCACACCTTCTAGAATTGATAATACCTCCCCCTTACTAACCTCGATCCCTTCGAGTTTAATAGCCTGTAACTCAGTTTTCTCCTCTAAAATATTCTCCTTTTTCTCAGTGAAAACAAATGAGAAATATTCATTTAGCTGCTCTCCAATCTCCACAGGATCCACACACAATTTCCACTTCTGTCTTTGACTGGCTCTATTCCTACCCTAGTCATCCTTTTATTCCTCACATACCTATAGAAAGCTTTAGGGTTCTCCTTTATTCTACCTGCTGAAGGTCCCTCTTTGTTTTTCTTAACTCTCTCTTTAAATCTTTTCGAGCTGATCTGTGACTCTCCATCGCCTCATCTGAACCATTTTGTCTCAATGTCACATAAGCCTCCCTCTTCCACTTAACAAGAGATACAATTTATTTAGTAACCCACGGTTCCCTTACCTTATCACTTCCTCCCAGCCTGACAGGGACATACCTATCAAGGACACGCAATATCTGTTCCTTAAACCAGCTTCACATTTCAATTGTCTCTATCCCCTGCATTTTGCTACCCCATTCTGTGCCTCCTAAGTCTTGCCTAATCACATTATAATTGCCCTTCCCCATCTATAACTCTTGCCCTGTGGCATGTACCTGTCCCCTTCCATCGCCAAACTAAACATAACCGAATTATGATCTCTCCGAAGTGCTCACCTACCACTAAATCAAACACCTGGCCTGATTCATTACCAAGTAGCAGATCCAGTGTGGCCTTCCCTCCTGTCGGTCCTTCAACATACTGTGTCAGGAAACCCTCCTGCACGCATTGGACAAAAACTGATCCATTCAGCGTACTACAGTCACAGCATTTCCAGTCAATGTTGGAGAAGTTAAAGTCCCCCATAATGACCACCCTGTCCCTTTCACTCCTATCCAGAATCATTTTGCCAATCCTCTCCTCCACATCCCTGGAACTTTGAGAAGGCTGATAAAAAACTCCCAGGCGTGTGACCTCTCCTGTCCTATTTCTAACCTCAGCCCATACCACCTCAGTAGACGAGGCCTTGTCAAAAGTTCTTTCAGCCATCGTTATACTGTCCTTGACTAACAAAGCCACACTTCCTCCTCTTCGACCACCTTCCCTGATCTTAATGAAAGATCTAAACCCTGGAACTGCGACATCCATTCCTGACCCTGCTCTATCCATACCTCCGAATTGGCCACAACATCGAAGTCCCAGGTACCTATCCATGCTGCAAGCTCACCTACATTATTCCAGAATCTCCTGATGTTGAATTAGACACACTTCAAACCAGCTTGCTGTCTGCCAGCACACTCCTGTGACTGTGAAATCCTGCCCATGTCCTCCTTACTTTCATCCTCCTGTGTACTGGAACTACACCACAGGTACCCATCCCCCTGCTGAGCTAGTTTAAACCCACCCGAATAGCACTAGCAAATTTCCCACCCAGGATATTAGTACCCCTCTGGTTCAAGTGAAGACCGTCGTGTTTGCAGAGGTCCCTCCTTCCCCAGAATGAGCCCCAATTATCCAAATATGTGAAACCCTCCCTCCTGCACCATCCCTGCAGCCACTGTGTTCAGCTGATTTCTCCTCCTGTTCCTTACTTCGCTATCACGTGGCACGGGTAACAACAGAGATTACAACTCTGTTTGTTCTACCTCTCAGCTTCCACCCTAGCTCCCCGAATTCTTGCCTTATATCCTTATCCCTCTTTCTATCAATGTCATTCGTACCTATGTGGACCACGACACCCTCTCCCTTCAGGACCATCAGGACATGATCAGAAATATCATGGACCCTGGCAGCTGGGAGGCAACACACGAACTGTGAGTCTCTTTCATTCCCAACAAACTTGCTATCTGACCCTCTAACTATTGAGTCCTCAATGACTAATACTCTCCTTTCCCCCCTTCCCTTCTGTGCAACAGGGACAGACTCTGTGATAGAGACCTGCACCCCAGTGCATGTCCCTGGCAAGATCCACCCCCAACAATATCCAAAACAGTATATTTGGTTTTTCAGGGGAACGATCACAGGGAATCCCTGCACTGACTGTTTGTTCCCCCTTGTAACAGTTACCCAACTTTCTTTGTGCCTCGGAGTAACTACTTCCCTACAACTCTTACCTATCACAGACTCTGCCTCCTGAATGATCCAAAGTTCATCCAGCTCCTGCTCCAGTTCCCTAATGCGGTCTTGGAGGAGCAAGAGTTGGGTGCACTTCCTGCCGATGTACTTGGATGGGACACTAATGGCGACCCTCACCTCAAACATGATGCAAGATGAACATTCCTTTCCCTGCATTGCCATTCCTGCTAGTCCCCTTATCAGAAAGTAAAAAAGAAGTGACACTTACCTGATGTGTCCCTGGTGTTTAAGGTTAGAGGAGGTGGATGGGTGGGAGCCCCTACAAGGGTAGGGTCTCGGGTTTAGAAAACACTCACTCATACAGCTGAGGGGGAAAAAGTCCCTTCTTCAGTCCCTCCTTACCATTCAGAGTTTAAGTCCTGCCCTGATCTGCCTTTCCAAAATGCAGTGCCTCACATCTATCTGAATTAAACTCCATCTGCCACTCGTCAGCCAACTGGCCCATTTGATTAAGGTCCCATTGCACTCTGAAGTAACCTTCTTGGCTGTCCATAACACTGCCAAATTTAGTGTAATCGGTAAACTTACTAACCATACCTCCTACGTTCACATCCAAATCATTTTCATAAATGCCAAAAAGCAGTGGACCCAGCATCGATCTTTGGGCACACCACTGGTCACAGCCCTTTAGTCTGAAAGGCAACCCTCCACAACCACCCTTTGTCTCCTACCTTCAAGCCAGTTCTGTGTCCAAATGACTCTTTCTCCCTATATTCCATGTGATCTAACCTTGCTAACCAGTTTACCATGAGGAACCTTGTCAAATACCTTACTGAAGTTCATATAGATCATGCCGACTGCTCTGCTTTCATAATCCACTTTGTTACTTCTTCAAAAAACTCAATTAAGTTAGTGAGATATGATTTTCCATGCACAAATCCATGTTGACTATCCCTAAACAGCCTTTGCCTTTCCAAATTCATGTAAATCATGTCCCCTCAGGATCCCCTTCAACAACTTGCCCAGCACTAATGTCAGGCTCACTGGTCTATGGTTCACTGGTTTTTCCTTATCATCTTAAATTGTGGCACCATGTTAGCCAACCTCCAGTCTTCTGCCACCTCAGTTGTGGTTATGGATAATATAACTATCTCAGCAAGGAGCCCAGCAATCACTTCCTTAGATTCCCCACAAAGTGCAAGGGTACTCTTGACTCTGGACGTCCAGTACCTTCTTGTCTGTAATACAGATGTTTTTCAAGATGTTGCTATTTATTTCCCCAAGTTCTCCCGCTTCCATAGTTAACTTATGAGGAAAGATTGAACAGGCTGTGCTTGTATAATTAAAGTGTAGGAGAACAAGAGATGGTCTTTTTTGAAACGTACACAATCCTGAGGTGAGACCAGTCAATCTGATGTCAATGGTGGGCAAGTTGTTGGAGGGAATCCTGAGGGACAGGATGTACATGTATTTGGAAAGGCAAGGACTGATTAGAGATAGTCAACATGGCTTTGTGCGTGGGAAATCATGTCTCACAAACTTGATTGAGTTTTTTGAAGAAATAACAAAGAGGATTGATGAGGGCAGAACGGTAGATGTGATCTGGATGGACCTCAGAAAGGCGTTCAACAAGGTTCCCCATGGGAGACTGATTAGCAAGATTAGATCTCATGGAATGCAGGGAGAACTAGCCATTTGGATACAGAACTGGCTCAAAGGTAGAAGACAGAGGGTGGTGGTGGAGGGTTGTTTTTCAGACTGGAGGCCTGTGACCAGTGGAGTGCCACAAGGTTCGGTGCTGGGTCCACTAATTTTCATCATTTATATAAATGATTCAGATGTGAGCATAAGAGGTACAGTTAGTAAGTTTGCAGATGACACCAAAATTGGAGATGTAGTGGACAGTGAACAAGATTACCTCAGAATACAACAGGATCTGGACCCGATGGGCCAATGGGCTGAGAAGTGGCGGATGGAGTTTAACTTAGATAAATATGAGGTGCTGCATTTTGGGAAAGCAAATCTTAGCAGGACTTATACGCTTAATGGTAAGGTCCTAGGAAGTGTTGCTGAACAAAGAGACCTTGGAGAAACTTGAAAATGTTCAGAAAAGATTTACAAGGATGTTGCCAGGGTTGGAGGATTTGAGCTACAGGGAGAGGTTGAATAGGCTGGGTCTGTTTTCCCTGGAGCATCACAGGCTGAGGGGTGACCTTATAAAGGTTTACAAAATCATGAGGGGCATTGATAGGATAAATAGGGGTCGGGGAGTCCAGAACTAGAGGGCATAGGTTTAGGGTGAGAGGGGAAAGATATAAAAGAGACTTAAGGGACAACGTTTTCACACATTATGTGTATGGAGTGAGCTGCCAGAGGAAGTAGTGGAAGCTAGTACAATTGCAACATTTAAAAGGCATCTGAACAGGAAGGGTTTGGAGGGATATGGCCAGGTGCTGGCAGGTTGGACTAGATTGGATTGGGATATTTGGTCAGAATGGACGAGTCGGACCGAAGAGTCTGTTTCCATGCTGTACATCTGTATGACTCTATGACAATGGTAAATGCTGGAATGATGTTCCCACTTGTTGGAAAGACTAGAACAAGAGGACACAATTTATAAATAAAGAGTTTCCCATTTAAAAGTGATGATGCAATTTTTTTTCTCTGATGGTTGTAGATCTTTGGAATGGGGCAGGTGGAAATGGGGTCCCCTAACCAGGGTAGTCACAAGTTATCAGCATGTTGGGAGATGTTGGATGGGAGTTTGGAGTTGGGAGAAAGTGAGGGCTGCAGATGCTGGAGATCAGAGCTGAAAACGTGTTGCTGGAAAAGAGCAGCAGGTCAGGCAGCATCCAAGGAACAGGAGAATCGACGTTTCGGGCATAAGTCCTTCTTCAGGAATTCGATACTACCTTACTTCCATTTAACATATTGTTCAAAGAAAGTTTGACATAGAAGTAGTTGAATTAGAAGCAGGTGCAGACCTATAGACCTCTCTAGCCTGCTTCACCATTCAAAATGATCATGATAATCTAATCATGGCCCCAACTCCAAACTGAAAATGTGTTGTTGGAAAAGTGCAGCAGGTCAGGCAGCATCCAAGGAACAGGAGAATCGACATTTCGGGCATAAGCCCTTCTTCAGCAAGAGGTGTAAACCTTGTGCCCTCACCTCCCCCCTTACCTCCGAACAAGGCCCCAAAGCATCCTTCTACATCTGACAGAGATTTATCTATACTTCCACAAACATCATCTACTGTGTTCGATGCTCTTGATCTGGTCTCCTCTGCTCTGGGGAGACAGGATGCCAACTTGTGGAACGTTTCACCGAACATCTCTGGGATCTACGCACTAAACAACCCCACCACCCTGTTGCCGAACATTTTAACTCCCCCTCTATCTCCTCCAAGGAAATGCATGTCCTGGGTCTCCTCCACCGTCAAACTCGAGCCAGCCGACACTTGGAGGAAGAACGCCTTATCATCTGCCTTGGGACCCTCCAACCACATAGGATCAATGTGGATTTCACCAGTTTCCCCTCCCCCTACTTTATCCCTGATCCAACCTTTCAACTCGGCACCGCCCTCTTGAACTGTCCTACCTGCCCATCTTCCTTCCCACCTATCCACTCCACCCTTGTCTCAGTCCTGTCACCCTCACCCCCACCTTCATCTACCTATCGCATTCCCAGCTACCTTTCCCCCAGCCCCATGCCTCTCCCATTTATCTCTCAGCCCCTTGGCCAACCACCCTCCCCCCATTCCTGATGAAGAGCTTATGCTCGAAACGTCGACTCTCTTGCTCCTCGGATGCTGCCTGACCAGCTGTGCTTTTCCAGCACCACACTCTTCAACTCTGATCTCCAGCATTTGCAGTCCTCACTTTCTCCATTTTGACAATGGGTTTGGTTCCTTTGGTTTCTGTTACTCGTAATTGTAATTTTTTATTTCTTATCCCCTGGCAAGAGAGGAAGACTTTTCTTTCAACGGTTTCATTTCTCTTTTCATACCAGATTTGAATTGATGCACTCTAATTTACATTTTGTCCTCCGTCCTTGTGCTGTTGATTTCAGAGTCCTTTATTCTAATTGGTTAAAGATACACAGAGATGTTTGATCTTCTCATTGAAGCTGCAATTGTCCAATTTCCCTAACACTGACATGTCAGTTCATGCTTTCAACAAACCTCTGGTACAAAATATCCTCATGATTAAAAGGGCATGAGTAATTAATAAGGGATGCTGTTCATTGCCCTGTTACAGCACTTTATGGCTTGTTATCTTCATAGATTCTGCATTGTAGATTGCCTCAGGCTCTTTTTTTTCTCATCGACAAAAATGTTTTTGGATCTGTGAAAAACTTAAGCAATTTATTTAAAATTTTTGCACCACTTTTTGCACGTATATGAAAGGTCACTGCTTCAGAAAAGGTCTTGCTCAGCTTTTAAAAGAAGCACTACAAAGGAAAGTATTAGTTATTACTCTGAAACCATCAACATGTTTCTGCACAGAAAATGTTAGTAAATTGATGTTACAAATGGTACTGTGGTGTACCCCCTGTGACTGGTACTCTTTGTTCTCCTGAAAAATGATGGAAGATAATTTCTAACTCTTAGGCTCTTACCATCTAGAACTGTCATTCTCAAAATAGGAATGAAATTGGCTTGTTGCTGTAAGTCAATTTCCAACACCATCAGTCTGTTTTAGATAAAATGTTTTTTGTTATTGTTACAAAATAGTTAGAGGTGTCTCATCATCAACACCTTTATTTAAAAGATGAAGTGACAAATAATTCTGCCTAACATTATCAGTGCAAGAAGCTAACTGTTCCTGCTTTACAATTTTAAAAATATTTTCACTGATGACAATACTAGGGGAAACAACTGGAAGGAATAACAGATGTTGAAAGTGTGAAGAATCTAAATTAGAGTATTTATATAAATACAACTGGACTTTGTGGAGTCTTTTTGAAACTGTGGTTACTTAATCATAGTGGATGGAACCCAGATGCAGAACTTATATACAAGGATCTATCATAGTGCAGACTATGACCTTTTTAAGATCTGGTTCAGCTGATGTTCAAGATTGTGGTTGCTGCATCATTGATGATATGGTGCAAGGGGTGGCAGGGATGAGCATTCACATCGAATGGCCAGAGGCTCACGGAAACTCTATATCATTTGAGGAGGAGGTGTGAGAAATGATTTTCCTTTGGCTAGATTTGCTGTTGCTTTCACATCGAAATGAAGTACAGGACAACCTCAATTATCCGAATAACACAGGCAGGGAGTATTTTGTTTAGTAATTGAATGTTCGGATAACACAATTTACCCAAGCATTGGGATCTTGAGATCATGTTCAGATAATCCAAAATTTGGATAATCAATGTTCAGATAACTGGGTTTGTTCTTATTGTCACTTCTCTTCCTTTTTGGGTGAGATTTGCATTCTTTTTGTCAACAAAGATTATTTTCTTTAAATAATTATAGTTAAACAATTTTGTTTTGCCTCTAAGTAACTTAATTTATTCAAAGCTTCTTCAACCTTCGACTTTTAGATTTGAAATAAAAACTAAAAGAACTGCAGGCGCTGTGAATAAAAAAAAGGAATTGCTAGAAAAGCTCAGCAGATCCGAGAACTCAGAGTTCTAAGGAAGGGCCACTCGACCTGAGACGTTAACTCTGCTTTCTCTCCACAGATGCTGCCAGACCTGCTGAATTGCTGGAAAGATCAGCAGGTCTGGCAGTATACGTGGAGAGAAATCAGAGCTAACATTTCAGGTCAAATGACTCTTCCCTAGAAGTCTAAGTTTTTGGACCTGTTGAGCTTTTCCAGCACTTTCTGTTTTGTTTTAGATTCTAATCTTGCTTCGATGGTAGTGATTTGAAGAATTTCTCGAATAATGTTCCAATTTTTAAAGAATTTTCATGGACCTTATAGTTATTTTTGTAAAAACAAATGTTCATTTTAAGAAAAATAATGATTTCTGCCTTCTTTCAATTTCACAACCCAGAACAGCACTTTTGAACTAAGTTTCTCATCCTTTCTTTTTTTGTTGCAACTGGAGTACGATGAGATGGAAATGTGTTGCTGGAAAAGCGCAGCAGGTCAGGCAGCATCTAGGGAACAGGAGAATCGACGTTTTGGGCATTAGCCCTTCTTCAGGAGTACGATGTTGAGTGATTAGATTAGAATACTTACAGTGTGGAAACAGGCCCTTTGGCCCAACAAGTCCACACCGCCCTGCCGAAGCACAACCCACCCATACCCCTACATTTACCGCTTACCTAACACTACGGGCAATTTAGCATGGCCAATTCACCTGACCTGCACATCTTTGGACTGTGGGAGGAAACCGGAGCACCCGGAGGAAACCCACGGCTTCTTTCTCTGACCAGGACGTGAACATGCTCCCTTGCAGGGTGAATGAGACTTTTTCTCATCCACTCTAGCCTTTTCATCTTTTTCTCCTTAGTTCTGTTTTTGTTAATCTTTGAAGGATAGTTGTCATGCTGCTAGAGATTGTTCAGCTGAACTGTCTTGCTGCTGAATCTACTGCTGCAGCCATGGGCAGGCTGTTAATATTACAGGAGCTATCTGGATCTGTGCTCCTTTATAAAAGCTGCTAATTCTTAAAGAGGAACTCACATTTTTGGTAGAATTTTTTCTTTTCCCTTTTCTTTGGATGGCTTGGATTTTCACTCTCTTTTCACCTTGGCTATAGCATTCTTCTCTCGGACAGTAGTCAATTTAGGAATTCTTTATCTCAGAATGTTGTAGAGGCTGGATGATTAAATTGACTTCTTCAATCTAGAGAAAGCTTATATCATGTTTTCATCATGTTCTAAGAGGTGCCCACAGGTCTGTAAGGATCCTTGGTTAGTTTTGCAGTCAAATACTCCCTGCTTGTGTTATTTGGATAATTGAGGTTGTCCTGTACTCCATTTCGTCTACAGGGCCTGTTCACAATAAGTGATAAATAATTAACCATGAATACCACTTCAGCAGAAGAAGCAAATACTTGAGCAGCAAAAAATAGTTTATTACTATAGTAAGATAACAAATTCCATTAGCTTAACATTGATTAAGTATTGAGAAATTGTTATCTCCTCAGAGATAGTAACCAGGCCTATACTTTATGTCTGTCGACTGTGGAGTTGACTGACAACTAACAACAAACAAATTGATAAGCTCTTCCCAGAAATAGACAGTTATATAGCAGTGGGTGGAGCTTTTCAAAGCTTCTGAGTTAACTGAGTTAACCCTGAAGTCCAACTACCCGACACAACAAGGAGAACATAATCAAATATGCCGGAGATGACATCAAGGTGGAGGAAGACGATGATGAAAGACATCCAGACAGACAAACTCGAGTAGCCATGAACAGATCTATGCAGATGCCATTGTCTCCAGGAATCTCTTAATACAGAGGCAATACACCTAAGTATTCTTGAGGATTTCACTGCTATAAGGACATGAAACATAGGAACAGAGGAGACCATTTTATCCATCTATGCTTCTCCATCATTCAACAAGACCATGGCTGAACTGATAATCCTCAACCTCACTTTCTTGTCTTATCCCTATAACCTTTGATACCCTTTAATGATGAGAAATCCATATATCTCAGCCTTGAATGTATTTAATTATCCAGCCTTTAGAACCTTCTGAGATAAAGAATTCCACAGGTTAACTACCTTGAGAAAAAACTAAATTTTTCTTCATGGCTGTCTTAAACAAGTGACCTCATTGCTCATCCAGCAAGCCATTGCTGCATAAGTGCCCATTAACATTTTGCCACACAGTTTTCAGGAGGTATCCACCCCCATCAAGGGAGAATGTGAATAGCTGTCCTTGATATTGAATATCGTCATTGTGGTGAAATCTTGCATCTCCTTGGCTATACCATTCTTCTCTCGGAGGGTAGTCAATTTATGGAATTCTTTATCTCCTAATGTTATAAAGGCTAGATAATTGAATTGAGGTGCCTTTTAAAATCTACGCCTTCATTTGTACTTTGGAGGCGGGTAATTAAATGGAGACAATTTAACCTTGTGCCTGGCCAATGCCTGTGTTCCTGGTGCTGGAAGCTGCTGCGACACACCAACCTTAGCGGTTAACACAGCAGCAAATATAATTACAAGGCATATTGGTTCCGACTGTGACAAAAAAAGTTTAGTAATTGTATTAGATCAAGGAAATGGCCTGTAAGTTGCCAAAAATGGAAGTCTAAGGATTGAGAGGATGTTAGACCTCTACAAATGAGGACTAAGAAAATGGTTAAGGGAAAATAGAATATGAAAATAAGCTAGCAAGAAATGTTAAAAATACATTTTAAAAAAGCTGTAAAAGCTTTTATGGAAATATAAAATGGAAAGATTAGCAAAAACAAATTAGGATGCATTACATGCAGAGTGAGGAGAATTTATAATGGGGAGTAAAGAAATGACAGCAAGTCTAAACCAATGCACTACATCTGTCTAAGAAAATAAGGAGTAGGGAGAAACATGAAGGAACTAATTAGAGTGAGACTGGATATTTTGAGAGCATTCTATGCTGCAAGCCAGTGCCTTTATCTATCTTAGTGGAACTCTCAATATGCAACCCACCCTTTTGTACTTTAACACTATCCCCTGCCACCAAAGTCTCAATCTGCTTCATGCACTTACAGTCCCAAGTTCATTGCTGACACCATGTTCAAAATTGCCTCTAACACTGGCTTTGGACTATGGGCATTTCACCATTTACAAACAGAGCTCAGAAGGCCCTTCATAATGCATTGCTGTTTTCTCAACTGACCTCTTTTCCCTTGGCTGCAGCTATCTTCTCACAATCCAAGTCAATTTTCTTGCATTGTGAGCCTTTCTCTGCTGCAAGCATAAAATACAGCGTGACATGAGCCGATTTTATTTTGCATTCACAGGTATGGCACCTCAAGTTGCATTTGATGACAGTGGGCATTGACTTGTCACCTTGTACCTGCTTGACCCTACATGAGACCGTAAGACAAATAGATATGGGAGCAGAATTAGGCCATTTTATCCATTGAAACTGTTGCATTATTCGATATGTTTCTCAACTTCATTCTTCTGCCTTTACTCTATACCCTTGATTCTTGATTAATAAGAGAATCCTATCTATCTCTGTCTTAAAAGCACTCAATGACTTGGCCTCTATAGCCTTTGGGATGGTGAGTTTCATGGATGCCCCACCCTATGGCTGAAGGAATTCCTCCTCATCTGAACTCTAAAGGGTAATCTGCTCTCTCCTAAAAGTGGAAACAACTTCTCCACATCCACTCTAGCCAGGCCTCTCCATGATTTTTCAATGATTTTCCCCATCATCCTTCTAAATTCCATTGAGTACAGACCAGAATCCTCAACCACGTCTCATATGAGAAGCCCTAAATCCCTGGATCATCCTTGTGTCTTGGTGATGCATTTTTGCATTAGAGGAGAGGCATGTGCCAGGAGTGCCCCAGTAGGTGTGTTATTCAAATTAGATTCATCACGTGGACAAATATATGTTCCTGCCAAACAACTGCATTGCCGTGGCATAGCTGGTCATGGAACTACTTGTGGCATTGGATCCATGATTGATGCTATTCCCCTGCTATGCTTATCATGTCTACTCTTCTCTGCCATATATTCTCTTGGTGATGCTGACAGCATTCTTCCTTTGTCTTTGATACTCTAGTTTTCCTCCTACATTGCACCTTCTGGAGGTCCTGATCATAGAATAAGGTTCCTGCATCTTTTGAAGCTGTCATATACTAACATGGCAATGAAAATGTACATGGGACAAGTGAGATTTCTCATGATGTGTGACATAATGCTTCACATGTTCTTTGCACCAAGAATTTGATTATCTAGTTCAGTACAGACGGGTATTGCTTGGGGATAGCTTGAATATTGGGTGACTTGGCATTTGTTGTTTTCATTCAATATAGCATGGCAGATTCCTGAGTATGACTCTGTTGGTCTATTGTTTCTGTGTCAAATGTATCTGCGCTCCCGTTGTGCATTGTAAGGGCAGTGGATGCCTGCACCCTGATAGATCGGTGGTGAAGAGAAAATTTTATGTTTATGGTAGAATTCAGCTCCTGAGTCATTGAGATCATCTCAGTTAGTGGAGAATGTCAGGACCAGCTAAAATTGCCAAGATACAGCACATCTGCATGACTTGAGGCTTTGCCAGCATTCAGTTATTGCCTCGATCTTTCATTAAATAAGGTCAATAGGCAATCTTAAAATCTATAGTTTTCTTAGAAAAGCCCATGATGGGTCATGTATTTTTGCATGACTAATGAACAATTATGATTCTTACTCATCTGACTGCTAGCAAAGATCTTCCCTTATTTTTCATAAACCATAACTCCCCTTTGTATTTTACTGATGGGCATTTCATAACTGTTTACATCGACCTTGATCAACAGGACTGTCTGAGAACTTTCTTCCCTTAGGTCTCAGTTCCTTATTATCTCATCATCTAACATTACTGATGATGCTGTCTAGTTATCAGCGTAATAGCTATGAACCCTTTATTCTACAGTCCTCACAGACTCTATCCCACAGTAACAGCACTGGAAGGCAGAGGGGGTGGGCTGCGGGGGGCTGCTTTCTTTCAGAGTCATCTCTGTTAGGCATCAATTAGACCCTTACGCAACTTTTGTAGACGTGATCTATATGGATGGTGTGATCTATATGTAAGGCGTTCCACATGGGAGCCTGGCTAGCAAGCTTAGATCTCATGGAATACAGAGAGAATTAGCCATTTGGATACAGAACTGGCTCAAAGTAGAAGACAGAGAGTGGTGGTGGAGGGTTGCTTTTCAGACTGGAGGCCTGTGACCACTGGAGTGCCACAAGGATCAGTGCTGAGTCTACCACTTTTCATCATTTTTATAAATGATTCGGATACGAGCTTAAGCGGTATGGTTAGTAAGTTTGCAGATGACACCAAAATTGGAGGTCTAGTGGACAGCGAAGAAGATTACCTCAGATTACCATGGGATCTTGATCAGATGGGCCAATGGACTGAAAAGTGGCAGATGGAGTTTAATTTAGATAAATGCAAGGTGCTGCGTTTTGGGAAAGCAAATCTTAGCAGGACTTATACACTTAATGGTAAGGTCCTCGGGATTTCTGCTGAACAAAGAGACCTTGGAGTGCAGGTTCATAGCTCCTTGAGTCGCAGGTAGATAGGATGGAGAAGAAGGTCTTTTCCCTGAGGTGGGGGAGTCCAGAACTAGAGGCCATAGGTTTAGGGTGAGAGGGGAAAGATGTAAAAGAGACCTAAGGGGCTACTTTTTCACGCAGAAGGTGGTGCGTGTGTGAAATGGGCTGCCACAGGAGGTGGTCGAGGCTAGTACAATTGCAACATTTAAGAGGTATCTGGATGGGTATATGAACAGGAAGGGTTTGGAGGGATATGGGCTGGGTGCTGGCAGGTGGGATTAGATTGGGTTGGGATATCTGGTTGGCATGGACAAGTTGGACTGAAGAGTCTGTTTCCGTGCTGTACATCTCTATGATTCTCTGACTCTGGGAAGATATCCTACACAACCTTGCATAACAGCCATTACATGGTCTGGATGCATTACTTGGTCTCACCCTGAACTATTTTTAAAAAGCACATAATTTCATTTGCTATTTGATTGTCTACAACATTGGTTTATTGGTGAATACATCAACAGTTGAGGGCCACAAAAGCAATTTATGGCTCCTTATATTTGGAAAATAAGACATGTTTAGAAACATGTCTTAGAAACATGTTTACCTTATAAAATTTCATCATAGTAATTTCTAACTGGCTTTAGATATGATGAAGGAAAATTGTGGTTACATTTGAAAATGTATTATTAGATATAAAGGTATAATTTTAATGCTAGGAGAATAAATGGTGCTAATTGGTGATTCTTTGTAACATCCTCTGAAGTCATTCTCATGATGTTTACGTCATGATGAAAATGGGCTTTGGTCACTTCCTTAATGGATTAGAATATCGCAGACTCCTGATACATATCGAAAAGTTGACAGTGATAGTGATCTTAATTGTCATTGATAGTGCAAAGCTTAGTTAATTGACCTTCCTGCTATTTCTAGTTTAGGCTTGTATTTCAGTTATATCTTCACTGGTGCGTATTATTCCTCTACTGCATTAAGGTAGCTGATTTTCTTGGAGTCAACCTATTTCTTGAGGTAGTCCCTGGTTTAATTCATAAACCTCTCACCTTATTTGTACTCCTGGACCTTCCCCCTACTTTTCAAAACAACATGACAATTTCATGCTTTCAGTCAGTAAACTCCCATGTTAAACCTTGCTCTCTGTATGATTATAACAACGTGGGCTCTTAACTATAACATTTCATTCCATATGTGTTGGAAGAGGGAGTGTTCATTCTCAGAAATATCAGAGCAAATTAGCTGTAACAGCATGGTCTCAGGAATTAAAGGGCTCGGTGGCTTCTTCTTTTATCACTCTTGGCACTAAAGCATTTCTTTTCATTTATTCTCACACCATCTGCTAATTGGCCATTAGGGCCTCTTCAAGGAAGCCATTAGTTTCCATCTCCCACAGAGTGTGAGCATTTTGCAGCTTTGACACTGTGGAAATATTACATTTCTTATTATCTTTCATATTAGGTTACGAAATATATTATAAAAATGCGTTTTGTCTTTATTTATTAGTAACATCAATGATGTTGATGGAAAATGAAATGAAAGCCATTGGCATCAAGCTTTTTGTTTCCTTAATAATAAGGGCATTGTGGTTCATTCTAAAGTGAGATCCTGAAAAGGTTTTTCATTGATAGAGTGCTGTTAACAGCAGACACACACTACTCATGCTGTTGATGGCACTCTTTAATATAAACATTTTTTTAAAGTCTGGCAAGTTGCCACTGGATCTCAAGCTTAAAAACATGAAGGTGCATTCCCTTTTTTTAGCAAAAGGAGTTGTAGAATAGGAATCTCCAGTCTTGATTTATACCAGAAGCAGGAAGATTCTGTTTGGAGGGTCAGTATGAACTTGATAGGCCGAATGGCCTGTTTCTATACTGTAGGCATTTTATGACTTTTTTGAATATTAAAGTAAGGGAGAACATCACATATAAATTGTAGATCTATAATTGAGAACTACTGTCCTGAGATTACTTTTGAAAAATAAGGCAGCTAGGATCATTGTATTTCTTTTGTGTCATTGAAGAGATAAGGTTCATAAACTAATTTCTTTTTTGAAGCTCACAAGTTCTTAACTAAAAAGCTGTTGAAACTTATCTTAATATTTAAAAACACTGGCATAGGAAATATGAGTTTTGAGCATTGTGAATGCTGAATTAAATTCCAAATTCCATGCACCAAAAAAAAGGATACCATTAGTAATGTTATATTCCATAATGTTTATGTTCTGCAAAATTAGCCAAGTATATATCACGTGACAAAAGCTTTAAATATTGCCTTTTTGTCAGAGTACCCTACTATTCTTCTAATATTTCCTTATACAAAGCTTCAAATGGTGGTCCAGCTGACTTATTAGAACTCAGACATGCTTCACCACTTCAAAGCTTGAACAGATGACTGACTGCCTCAGAGGTTTTGCTAATACAATCGTGCAGATAAATGTTATTATGAATGCTTGACTGAGCTCCAAATGAATTCAGCATGGTAGAAATTGTTAACATAGCTGTCAGGGACACTGAGTTTATTTATATTGACACTTATATGAGCTCCTAAGATAATTATTCTTAAATGATAGTTTATATATTTTGACAGTTTTGTCACCTTAGACTAAATACTTGAATAACTATTTCAACAATTTACGAGCATCTCAAAGACTTTCCAATGTTATTTTAGGGCTTGTGAGTCCTGTACATCATGGATACTGGGTGACCGGAGATGGGTGGTTGAAAGGAAAAGGAAGGACTTTGGAGATGAGGGGTTATGAAGGTGCCTGAGGAGGCATGGGGGAGAAAAAGGGCAGTTTAAAATACTTACCTCAGGTGTCAGCGCCTCCATTAATCGAGAGGTGTGAAGGAGGAGCAGAAGACTGCTGGGAAAGCGAATAAAAAACAAAATCTCATGAACAGAACGGCGAGGAGAGAGGGCGGAGAGAAATGAGGGCTGCCAGGAAGTTGTTAAGTGGGGGAGATCTAAACCCGAGACTCTCACAGTAAGGCCTCCCTCCCATCCACCCCCTAACCTTACTAAACTCGGTAAGTTTTCAGGTTTTCTCTTTTTTTTCCTTTCTTCTCTTCCTTTGTTTAGTCCTGTGTGGGCTTTCAGAGTAGCAGGGTATGGATGTTAGGACAGTTGCATGTTCTTCCTGCAGAGGTTTGGATTAGGAATTGGCTGGATGGAAGAAGACAGAGGGTAGTAGTTGATGGCAAAGTTTCTTCATGGAGTGCCGTCACTAGCGGTGTTCCGCAAGGATCTGTTTTGGGACCATTGCTATTTGTCATTTTTATAAATGACCTGGAAGAGGGGTTAGAAGGTTGGGTGAGCAAGTTTGCGGATGATACGAAAGTCGGAGGAGTTGTTGACAGTGAGGAAGGATGTGGCAGGTTACAGCAGGATATAGAGAAGCTGCAGAGCTGGGCAGAAAGGTGGCAGATGGAATTCAATGTAGCTAAGTGCGAGGTGATTCACTTTGGGAAGAATAACAAAAAGATGGGGTACTGGGCTAATGGTCGGATACTTGGTAGTGTGGATGAGCAGAGGGATCTTGGTATCCATGTACACAGATCTCTGAAAGTTGCCACCCAGGTAAATAGTGCGGTGAGGAAGGCATATGGCGTACTGGCTTTTATTGGTAGAGGAATTGAGTTCCGGAGTCCTGAGGTCATGATGCAGTTGTATAAGACTCTGGTACGGCCACATCTGGAATATTGTGTGCAGTTTTGGTCGCCATACTATAGGAAAGATGTGGAGGCACTGGAACGGGTGCAGAGGAGGTTTACCAGGATGTTGCCTGGTATGAAAGGAAAATCGTATGAGGAAAGACTGAGGCACTTGGGGCTGTTTACACTAGAGAAAAGAAGGTTTAGGGGTGACTTGATTGAGGTGTACAAGATGATTAGGGGGTTAGATAGGGACGACAGTATGAACCTTTTCCCGCGTATGGAGCCGGGTATTACAAGGGGGCATAGCTTTAAATTAAGGGGGGGTAGATATAGGACTGAAGTTAGGGGTAGGTTCTTCACTCAGCGAGTCGTAAGTTCATGGAATGCCCTGCCAGTAGCAGTGGTGGACTCTCCCTCTTTATGGGCATTTAAGCGGGCATTGGATAGGTATATGGAGGATAGTGGGTTAGTATAGGTTAGGTGGGCTTGGATCGGCGCAACATCGAGGGCCAAAGGGCCTGTACTGCGCTGTATTCTTCTATGTTCTATGTTCTATGTTCTAATGTGGCAGGTGAGAGACACAACAGATGTCTCTGCCGACCACACCTGCAAGACGTGGACCCAACTCCAGCACCTCAAAAACTGAGTTAGGGAACCAGAGCTGGAGTTGGATGAACTACAGATCATCAGGGAGGCTGAGGGAGAAATTGAGAGTATGTACAGGGAGGTGTTCACTTCTTAGACACAGGATAAGGACGGCTGGTCACAGTCAGGGGAAGACAGGGAACCAACAGGCAGGGCAGGGATCCCTGTGGCCATTCCCCTCAGCAATAAGTATACCGTTTTGGATTCTGCTGGTGGGGAACGGCCTACCAGGGGGAAGCCATAGTTGTCAGGTCTCCGGCACTGAGCCTGGCACGGTGGCTCAGAAGGGAAGGGGGGAGAAGAGAAAAGCACCAGTGGTAGGGGACTTAATAGTTAGATGGAGATTTTGTGGTCAGGAACGGGACTCCCGGAAGGAATGTTGCGTCCTCGGTGCCAGGTCCAGGACGTTGCTGATCGGGTTTACAGGATTCTGAACGGGGAGAGTGGGCAGCCAGAAATTGTGGTACATATTGGCCCCAATGATATAGCCAGGAAAGGGGATTGAGGATCTGAAAAGTGACTACAGCGAGCTAGGTTGGAAGCTGAAGAGCAGGACGAGTAGAGTAGTGATCTCGGGTTTGCTACCAGTGCCATGAGACAGTGAGGTGAGGAACAGTCAGTGAGTGCAGCTTAACATGTGGCTGCAAGGCTGGTGCAGGAGGGAGGGCTTCAATCCTACACCATTAGGATACCTTCTGAGGAAGGTGGGACCTGTACATGAAGGACAGGTTGCACCTGAACTGGAGGGGCACAAATGTCCTGGGTAGGAGATTTGTTTGTGTGGGTTCGGGAGGGTAAAAAACTAGTTTGGCAAGGGGTTGGGAATCAGAGCTACTTATCTGAGAGAGGAGGCAGTTGTAGATGGGGCATTGACAGGATGTAGTGAATCTATCGGGAAGGTTTCTCACGTGATGAAACAAAGAGATTGGTTAAAGTGTGTCTGCTTTAACACAAGGAGTGTCAGAAATAAGAGTGATGAACTTAGAGCCTGGATCAGTACTTGGGGCTATGATGTTGTGGCCATAACAGAGACATGGGTTTCACCGGGGCAGGAATGGTTGCTAGATGTTCCAGACTTTAAAACGTTTAAAAAGAATAGGGACAATGGAAAAAGAGGAGGGGGTGTAGCATTGCTAATCAGAAACTGAATCACAGCTGCAGAAACGAAGGTTGTCAACGAAGGTTTGTCTACTGAGTCAGTATGGGTGGAAGTTAGGAACAGCAAGGAAGCAGCCACCTCATTGGGGGTTTACTACAGACCACCTAATAGCAGTAGAGAGATTGAAGAACCCATAGGCCAGCAAATTTTGGAAATACGCAGATGTAGCAGAATTGTTCTTATGGATGACTTCAACTTTCCCAATATCGACTGGAACCTTCTTAGTGCAGATGGTTTGGATGGAGCTGTTTTTGTCAGGTGTGTTCAGGAGAGTTTCCTTACTCGTATGTGGACAGGCTGACGAGGGGAGAGGCCATTTTAGATTTGGTGCTCGGCAATGAGCCAGGACAGGTGTCAGATCTCGAGGTGGGAGAACACTTTGGTGACAGTGACCACAACTGCCTCACATTTACCATAGCCTTGGAGAGGGAAAGGAGCAGTTACCAAGGGAAGATATTTAGTTGGGGAAAAGGAAATTATGATGATGTCAGACAGGAGTTGGGAAGTACAGACTGGGAACAATTGTTCCACAGAAAGGGTAGAGCATACATGTGGAGACTGTTTAAGGAGCAGTTGTTATGAGTGGTGTACAAAGTTGTTCTTCTGAAACTGGTAAGAAGGGGTAAGATTAAGGAATCTTGGATGATGAGAACAGAGGAGCTTCTTGTCAAAAAGATGAAGGCAGCTTACGTAAGGTGGGGGAAGCAAGGATCTAGCTCAGCCTTAGAGGATTGCAGGCTTGCTAGAAAGGAGCTCAGAAATGGACTGAGGAGAGCCAGGAGGGGGCACGAAAAAGGCTTGGCAGGAAAGATTATGGAGAATCCAAAGGCATTTTACTCATACGTGAGGAATAAGAAAATGATCAGGGAGAAGGTAGGGCCGGTCAGGAATAGCGGAGGGAATTTGTGGGTAGAGTCTGAGCAGATAAATGAGTTTTTTGCTTCGGTTTTCACTAAGGAAAGGGACCTTGTTATGAATAAGAACTTTGAATAGCTGGGATACATGCTTGAACAGATCAGGATTGATTAAGTTGATGTGCTGGAAATTGTGGCAAACATTAAGATTGATAAGTCCCCTGGGCCAGACCAGATTTATCCTAGGCTGCTCCGGGAAGTGAGAAAGGAGGTTACTAAGCCATTGGTAAAGACCTTTGCTTCCTCACTCTCCACGGGAGTCATACTGGAGGATTGATTAGATTAGATTAGATTAGATTACTTACAGTGTGGAAACAGGCCCTTCGGCCCAACAAGTCCACACCGACCCGCCGAAGCGCTTTTCAAGAAGGGTAATAGGGAAATCCTTGGCAATTATTGACGAGTCAGTCTTATGTCTGTGGTCAGCAAGGGTTTGGAAAGAATTCTGGGCGATAAGATTTATGAATATTTGGAAAAGCATAGCATGATTCAAGGCTGTCAGCATGGCTTTGTGAGTGGCAGGCCATGCCTTACAAATCTTATTGGCTTCTTTGAGGAGGTGACAAGACAGGTCGACGAAGGTCAAGTAGTGGATGTGGTTTATATCGACTTCAGCAAGGCTTTTGATAAGGTTCCCCATGGTAGGCACATTCATAAAATCAGGAAGTATGGGATACAGGGAGATTTGGCTATCTGGATTCAGAATTGGTTGGCTGACAGAAGGCAGAGAGTGGTTGTAGATGGAAAGTATTCTGCCTGGAGGTCAGTATTGAAAGGTGTCCCGCAGGGCTCTGTTCTTGGGCCTCTGCTCTTTGTAGTTTTTATAAATGACTTGGATGAGGAGGTTGAGGGGTGGGTTAGTAAATTTGCAGATGACACAATGGTCGGAGGTGCCGTTGATAGTATTGAGGGCTGTTGCAGGCTATGGTGCGACATAGACAGGATGCAGAGCTGGGCTGAGAAATGGCAGATGGAGTTCAACCTGGATAAATGCAAAATGATGCATTTT
Organism: Chiloscyllium plagiosum; assembly: GCF_004010195.1. NCBI lineage: Eukaryota > Metazoa > Chordata > Chondrichthyes > Orectolobiformes > Hemiscylliidae > Chiloscyllium > Chiloscyllium plagiosum. The sequence continues at coordinate 50,913,455 of NC_057722.1, read as the reverse complement.
GGAAGGTCGAACTCAAATGCTGAAAATAGGATTAAAGACAGGATTTTTAGCTGTGTGGTGGAACAGAGGGATCTTGGTGTTCAAGTACATAGATCCCTCAAACCTGCCACCCAAGTGGATAAGGTTGTTAAGAAAGCATATGGTATTTTGGCTTTCATTAACAGGGGGATAGAGTCTAAGAGCTGCAAGGTTTTGCTACAACTCTACAAGTCCCTGCTGAGACCACACTTGGAATATTGTGTCCAGTTCTGGTCACCCTACTATAGGAAAAATACAGAGGCTTTGGAGAGGGTACAAAGAAGGTTACCAGGATGCTGCCTGGGCTGAAGGGATTGCCTTATGAAGAGGGGTTGACTAAGCTTGGACTTAGCCTGCAACAGCCCTCAATACTATCAACGGCACCTCCGACCTTTGTGTCATCTCTCTGGAGAAAAGGAGGAAGAGAGATGACCTGATCGAGGTATACAGGGTAATGAGAGTCATGGATAGTATCAATAGCCAGAGACTTTTCCCCAGGGCAGGATTGACTGGCACAAGTTTTAAGATATTAGGAGAAAGGTATAGAGGGGACGTCAGAGGTAGGTTCTTTACGCAGAGAGTTGTGAATGCTTTGCCAGCGGTGGTGGTGGAAGCAGAGTCATTAGGGACATTTAAGCGACTACTGGACATGCACATGGATAGAAGTGAATTGAGGGTTAAGTTATTTTATTTTACATTAGGATTAATCCTTGGCACAGTATCGTGGGCCAGTGGGCCTATTCTGTGCTGTACCTTTCTATGTTCTATATTCGAAAGGAAATGAATGTTTCAGGTTGGAGAGAGGGTACCAATAAAACTGAGTGCTTTGGCTTGGATGGTGTCGAGCTTTGAATGTTATTTGAACTTCAATATCTGGCAAGTGGAGAGTATTCCATTACATTTCTAATTGTTCCTTATAGAAGGTGGAGAGGCACTGTGGAATCAGAAGGTGAGCTACTTGCCACAGCATTCATAGCTTCTGCCATGTTCTTGTAGCTAGTGTATTAATATTGCCAGTCCAGTTCAACTTCTGGACAGCAGTGTGCAAGCAGAAAACTCTGGACAACATTCAGGCTTAGGCTTCAAGAACGTAACAATTTCAGCAAATACCAAGCAGTGGCTGTCTCCAGTAGGTGAGAATTTAACTACCTCTCCATGACATCAGCAGTATTTCCACTGTCTATCCTCACCATCAACATCCAGAAGGGGAATAACAATTAATCAGAAGATTAATGCACTTGCTTTTGTGGCTCCAAGAGCAGTCTAGAGGCTGAGTATTCTGTGGCAATTACTCAATTTCGGACTCTCCAAAGCCTGTCCACGAGGTACAATTAAGAAGTGTGTGATGTGATATTCGCCAATTGCATGTATTGTTTCAACATCCTGCAATTTTCTTGATACAGTCCAGGACAAAACAATCTGTTTTATTAGCATTCCAACTACTGCAGTCAATGTTCATTCTATCCACCAGAAGCACACCCAGGCTAACATTGAAATCATCCAAAGATCATTTGACAGCACCGTCAAAACTCATGATTTCTACTGTGTAGAAAAACACGGGTTGTAGAAACATAGAAACATTATTGCCAGCAAGTTCTCTACTACCTACGTTCTAGCTAATCTTGGAAATGCATTTCCTTACTTCATTACTGTTGGATTGAAATCTTTGAACTTCCTACTTGACAGCACTACCTGGTTATCTACTCCAAAATGGTTTGGAACAGTTCAAGAAAGTAATAGGTGCTCATCTTGCCTGTGATATACATATCCCATGAATGAACTGCAAAAGATCCAGATAGTGGTAAGAAAGTAGAATTCATTCTTAACGAGGAATAGCTGAGGATGTTATTTTGAGAGAACGATACATAAATACAGGAGGAAGGAACAAATAGAATGTTATGCTGGTATTGTTATGTGAAGATAGGTGAGAAGGGACTGGTATGGGGCATAAGGCCAGCATGGATCTGATGGGACAAATAGTGTGTTTCTGTGTTTAAAATTCTCTGTAATTCAATGTAAATAGCCAGTTTACAGTTTTATATGAAAAGTGTAATATAATCTAGGGGCCTGAAGCTTCAGGAATAGTTAATTTAATGTTGCATGAATGATACTTTGTGCCATGGTTGGGCAACAACCAATGACTGGCTTCAGCAAAGCAGAGGTCCCAAATGGTCCACCTGGACTTTGGGCCCATTTGAACTAACTGGAGGAAAAAAAGGGTGTGGGGGGGGAGGGGGTTGGAGGATTGTGGATAGAGTATCATAGGAGAATGAGGGTACCTATCTACATATTTATCTGGTCTGCAGGAGTTTTTTCAACTAAATATATGACTTGAGCCTTTTCAGACTTCGATTTACTGCAAATGTGGCTAACATCTTTGAAATGTTCCAAAACAACCTGCAGACATATTTCAGAGTAAAGAATCATCACAGCCATGATCAATTTTTCTCATAGTATCTGTTAATAGCATTAATATAAATCATTAGCAGTGCAACATCACAAGTGGTTGACGCTTTCATCTGAGTGGTTATATCGAAGCAAATTTCTTGTAGTTTCCATGTGGTTTTCATTGTTCAGCTTCTGTGTGACATCTTATTTTCTGTTAATCTTTAAGTTTGCTGCCAATCTATCCAGAGAGCTGAAGTCCCTCTTCCTTGGAACCATTCTCGAACTTTTTTTAAACCTCTGTAAAGTCTCCACATCTTTCATTTGAGGTCGTACCAATGCATTATAAAGATTGTTAGCATGCAACAGTCGCCATACCCTGCTAAATCACTTTAATAGATGGCCATTCCAAGTGAAGGTTCAGCAAGATCCGCAAGGTCATTCTTGATGATTTCCTGTTTGACTATGGCCTACCTTTTCAGAGCTGGACACTAAATATAGCTTGGAATTGTCCTTCAAAACAAACAACAATTTTGGGATTTGGCCTTACTATCAGCGCTAAGAAAACTTCAGTGATGTAGCAGCCCAAACTTTCAGTCCATGACTAGAATCTGTCAGAAATAGTTAAGGCCACCTATATCAGCATTTATTTATGTTAAGACTAGAATTACCAAAGCGAATGTAACCTTTGGCAGGCTTTCATTCTGGAAACAAAGAGGCACAATCTGATTCCAAAACTGAAAATGTATAGAGCAATTGTCCTACTCACTCTATTCTACAGATGAGATTTGAATTATGCTGAGAAATTCAATTACTTTCACTTCAACACAGAAGCCTCTTAAGATCAAGTGGCAACAGAAAATGCCAGACACTGAAGTACTCAGCTGGCATGGCAACTATCTACATCCTATTGAGACAGTCACACTGAGTTGGGCTGGCCATTTAGCCAGAATGTTTGAGACTCACATACCAAAGCAAATTTTAGAGTGGTAGAATCATAAAGCATAGAACCAAGCCCTTCGACCCATAATGTCTATGCTATCCAACAAACACCAGACTAAACTAATCACATTTATTTGCATTTGATCCATAGCCTACCATGTCTTGGCATCTTAAGTGTTTATCCTGATGATTCTTAAATGTTGCGAGAGTATCTGCCTTCACCACTGTCTCGGGCAGCATGTTCCATATTTCATGCTCTCGGTGAAAAAGAGTTTTGTTGTCTTTGGAGAGCTTGAATCCAGGGCATGTTGTCATGGCAATCAAAGGAAGAAATACAAGGACATTCTGAAAGTTTCACTTATGAATTTAAATATCGACTTGGTGTTGTGGGAGAAGTTTGCTCAGGATCACTGCACTTTGTGCAACCAGAGAAAATGGTGAGGCCTGCTTCAGTAGCAAGTCCATACCAGAGAGAGAAAATATGAAGAGAGGAAATCCTAAACCAGAGACCTGTCTAAAAACTTGGAATTATTGTGAACCTTGAGGACAGTATTGGTAGAATTCAAGAGGATAGTAGCAAGTCCATACCAGAGAGAGAAAATATGAAGAGAGGAAATCCTAAACCAGAGACCTGTCTAAAACTTGATGACTTCTATTGTCCTGTCATATTTGCAGCAGAACTTTCTGGGTGCTGATTGGCCTTAACAGTTACCAACATACTCATTGAAAAAATACCAAAATCCCAAGATAATGAACATAGTCATATTCTTCTCAAAGGATGAACAAGGAGACTGCAACTTGCACGCTTCTACTATCTTGGCTGCTTATTAAACGTAGGATCTTGTATGCCTTTTAAGCCATTTTCTTGACCTTTCTCTAGTATTTCCAATAATTTATACCACCAGGTCTCTATTACTCCAAACCCTTTAGAAATGTATTCTTTCATTTATATTTCTTCCTTACCTTTTTTTAAATCCCAAATGCACCACCTCACTCTTGTCCACATTAAATTTCACCAGTTGTGTACCTTCTATTCCACCAGCTTTACTTTATCCTCTTGAATTCTACCAATACTGTCCTCAAGGTTCACAATAATTCCAAGTTTTTAGACCTGAATGTACAAGCACAACATCTATTAAACATATATATGAAGCAAAGAAGTGACCCAGGTACTAATTTCAGGGGCCCTCCACTGTATCCTATCCTGCAGTCAGAAGAACAGCTGTTTGCCACCACCTTGTGTTTCGTGTCACTGAACCGAATGCACATTCATGCTGCCACTGTCTTTTTTATTGTGCTGACAGACTGCCAGCCAGTCAGTTTATTATGTGGCACTTTATCAAACCTCTTGGAGGATCATATACATCACTTCAATTGCAGTACTTTTTATCAATCCTTTGTATTACTTAATCAAAAAACTCAAGGTAATTATACAAATTTACCCCGACAAAATGTGTACTGTCTTTCCTTAAGTAATGCACACTTGTTCAGTGACACTTAATTTTGTCCCAGATTATCTTCTAAAAGCATTCCTGCCATCAAAGTTAAACCATCCTTGTATCTGAGAATTGGAAGATTATGGCTAGTGTTTCATAATTTTCATCCCTAAAGTCAAATTCATGAGGCCCTGCCCTAACACTTATCAAGCCAGTATTTCTAATAAATTTTGGCACTTGTATAGTTACATTCTTGGATTTATAGTGAATGGACACAAATTTTCAAACAAAATGAAGAATTGACACTCTGTTTTGAAATGGACTTGAGAGATCAGATGATTTATTTTATTTTTTGCCAATACAGTGGAACTAGACAAGCCTTGATGTCAGCTCATTGAATAGGATGCTAAAATTCAAACAATGTTTCAGACATTTCATTGAGAAGGCCTTAAACTGCAGCAAATCCTTCCTGTGGAATAAATGGCTGCCATCATCCAAATATTTGCAAAAGTTATGTCAGAATGATCTTGTAGGTCTCTTGGCTTTGGAGTGGAATTCCATATAATGGATGTGAGGCGAAACTCATTGAAGACAGTCAAAGAAATACAACTCAAACAGTATCATGTGTGAATGCATAAGCCAACAGAAATCATTTACGGTTATGTGGAGAATGGAACAGTTACACAATGGTCACCTGTGAGAAACCTGGTATTGATAAGGAACATTTGTTCACCCACATTTTGAGAGCAGCATCAGTCAGGGAGATATACAGAGGAAATGGATCCAGGCGCTTTGCATCCACCTTGGAGAATTAACGGACACTCAGTTTAATCTCTCAAACAACACCTTTATGTGTTTAGCACTCCTACAGTACTGAGCTAGAGTGTCAGTCTTGATATTTATACTCAAGTCCCAGAATAGATGTTGTACCCAGAACTTTGCAACTCCAAGACCTCAACTGGACCACGTCAACAAATTCCAACTGTTGCCCTGATCTCCAAGACCAATTCCCAAGTTGGATCCCCCTGACTGGGGCCACCCTAACAGCCCTCATTATCCTCCAAACTACCCTCAGCACTCACCCATTTACCTGCTACTCAGCAATATTGTAAGAATTGTCATGAATAAATGTTGTAGCTTCAATGCCAATCCACTTGGCTGCGAGCTGAGTGAATTCCTGACTATGCTAGGCTGCTTCAGCTGAAGTCTTCTGCCTGAAGACCAAGAAAATTAGGAACACAAGTAGAATTTTCATCCTACTGATTCTGCCATTTACTGACATCATGTTGATCTGACAATCCTCAACTTCATTTTTGTTACCTTTTTACCATAATCCTTGATTTCCAACCTGATTAAAATTCTGTTTATCTCAGTTTCGAATATACTTAACAACCCAGCCTCTTCAGTAAAGAATTTCACAGACTCTTTACTTTCTGAGAGATTAAATTCCTCCCCACCTTTATCTTAAATAGCAAATCCCTTATTCTAAATTATGCCTTCTGGTCCTATGCTCTCTTCCAAGGGAAAGCAACCTTTCCGCAGCAAACCTGTTAAGTCCTCTAAGAATCTTGCATACTTCAATCGGGTCACCAGTCATTCTTTTAAACTCTAATGAATAAAAGCTCAACCTACTCAACCTCTCTTCATAAGGCAGGTCCTTCATCTGCAGGGTCAACCGAGTGAACCTTTCCTGGACTGCCTCCAAAGCGAGTCGATTCTGCCTTAAATAACAGAGTCATAAAATCATAGAGGTTTAGAGCATGGAAACAGGTCCTTTAGCTCAACTTGTCCATGCTACCCAGTTTTCACAATTAATCTAGTTCCATTTAGAATTAGATTTATTGTCACATGTACTCAAGTACAGAAGTAAAGGAGTACAGTGAAAAGTTTACGATGTCCCCCTTCAGGGAGCCCACCTTAGGTACAAAATATAAGTCTTAGATACAGAATAGAGAAATTAAGAAAAAGAAAGTTGGTGGTGATTCATAGTATAAGTTAGGAAAAAATGAAATAAAGTTAAAAGGATAAACATTGCAGTCAGATAAACAGATTACAGATAAACATTTCATTGCGGTAGATTAATGCAGGGGGCTTCCATACATGGTCTGACCAGGATCATAAGCCACTGACCTCCCACACCAGTCCCTAGTCCAACAAACATTCCCACTCTGCTCCAGGCATTCCATTCTGGGTCTCCAGCCCACTAGCTGTCCCACTCTGCTCGGGCCTCCAACCTGCTAGCTGACCCACTGTGCTCTGAGAATCCAGCCTGCTGACAGTCTTACTTCGCTCAGGCCTCTAGCTTGCTTTGCTTCAGCCTTTAGCTGCTCCACTTGGGCCTTCAGCTGCTCCAAGGTAGGTTTCCTTTTTTTTGAAAAAACACTTAAAATTTTTAAAGAAGAGAGAGGAAGAACAAGTAAAGGAAAAAAGTAAAAGCAGACGGTTGGATGAGGCTGAGGAGCCCCGACACTTCCTACTCTCTCACTGCCTCCATTGGACAGGTCTCCAATGCCTGCGTTTGTTCAATATCCCTCCATAACTGTCACATATGTGTACCTGATCAAATGTTTCTTAAATGACAAAATTGTATTTGCCTCCACCACTACCTTTAGCATCCCATTCCAGACCTTTACCACCCTCTGTGTGGAAGAAGTTGCCCTCTGGACCCTTTTGTATCTCTCCCCTCTCACCTTAAACCTATGCCCTCTGTTTTAGACTCCTCTATCATGGGGGAAAGCTGTTGGCTATCTCCCTTATCTATGCATCTCATGATCTTATTGACCTCTATAAGGTCATCACTCTGTCTCCTATGCTCCAAGGAAAAAATGTCCTAGTTTATTCAGCCTCTCCTTAAAACTGAAACCTTCCAGTCCAGATAGTATCCCAGTAAATCTTTTCTGCATTCCTTCTATTTTAATATTATCCTTTCTATAGTAGGGCGACCTGAATGCGGCATTCCAAATGTGGCCTCACCAATGTCTTGTACAGCTTCTACACGAGGTCCCAACTCCTATACGCAATGCTATGACTGATGAAAGTAAGCATGCCAAAAGCCTTCTTCACCACCCTGTCGACCTGTGATTCCATTTTCAAGGAACTATGAACCCGAACCCCTAGATCTTTGTTCTATAACAATCCCCAGGGCCCTATCATTGGCTGTGTAAGTCCTGCCCTAGTTTGACTTACCAAAATGCAACACCTTGCATTTATCTAAATTAAACTCCATCTGCCACTCCTCAGACCACTGGCCCAGTTAATCAAGATAACAGGCCCAAAACTGTTCACAGTACTCCAATTGTGATCTGACAAGTGCCTTTTATAATTTTAGCAAAACCTCCCTACTTTTATATTCAATTCACTTTGAAATAAAGGCCAATATTTAATTTGCCATCCTTATTACCTGCTGAACTTGTACGCTAATATAAGACAAAAACCGTGGATGCTGGAAATCTGAAACAAAAACAGAAATTACTGGAGAAATTCAGCATGCCTGTCAGTATCTATGGGAAGAAAGCAGTTAACATTTCAAATACAGTGGTTTTTCATCATAACTGTTAGTAGCTAGGAAAAACAAATATTTATGCTGAAGTTGAACTGGGTGAGGGGGTGAGAGTAAGGGGGAGGGGAGCAGCGAGTGGATAAATGGAGATGGAGTCCAGAGAAAGAACTATGAAAGGGGTAGCAAACAAGGAAAAAATAGACCAAAAGCAGAAATTGCTGGAAAAGCTCAGCAAGTCTGCAGAAATGAAAAAGGGTCACTTGACCTGAAACGTTAACTCTGATTTCTCTCCATAGATGCTGCCAGGCCTGCTGAATTTCTCCAGTAATTTCTGTTTTTGTTTCTGATTTACAGTTTTTGTTTTTGTTTTTACTTAAAGTGATAATGGATATGAGGCCAGGACAGAAGAAAAGTTGGATAAAAGAGGCAAGGGTGAGAAAATGGGTTTGTTGTGCTGAATTCAACCCATATAATGTGATAAAAGGAGTACATGGGATGGGTGACTGTGCAAAAGCAACCCATGTAATGGGTTTGGAATGGGTAAAGAACATGGAAGGATGGAATAAGGCTCTAAAATTATGGAAGTTGAATCCTAGAGGCTACAGAGTCCCTAAATGGAAAATGAGATGTTTTCCTTTGAGCTTACACTGAGGCTCAGTGGTATACTGCAACAAACCTGCAACAGAAATGTTGGCCAGGAAATACAGTGATGTGTTGAAATGGCAGGCAACTGGAAGTTCATGGTCATCTTCTCAGACACAATGTAGGTATTCTGCCAAGTGATCACTCAGTCTGCATTTTCTCTCCCCGATGTAGACATGGCCACATTGTGAACAGTGAATACAGGTGACTAGATTGAGATGAATCATGACTTCATCTGGTTGGTATGTCTGTGACCTTGGGTAGTGAGGAGGGAGGATGTAAATGGACAGGTATTATACTTTCAGTGATTTTGTGGAAAGGTGCAGTGGATGAATGAGGAGATGTTGGGAATGGAGGAGAAGTACACCAGAGTGTCCTGCAGGGAATGGCCCCTATGGAATACTGTGATGGAATGGATCTGGAATATGTGTATGGTCATGACATCTCATTGAAGGTGATGGAAATGGTGGCTTACAATTCTTTGGATGCACAAGTTGATAGGATAGCATTTGAGAACCAGAGGGACCCGATATCATTGTTGTAGAAGGAAAGGGAAAGGGTGAGGTTCGAAGTGTGGGAGATGGGTTGAACATGGCTAAGGACCCTGTCAGTCACAGTAGTGGGGAAAGTGGTGGACATTTCTGAGGCCTCCTGCAGAAAGTGGCATCATCAGAACAGATGAGACAGAGAAACTGGGAGAATAGATGGAGTACTTCCAGGAAGCAGGATGTGAGGATGTATAGTTGAGGCACCTGTGGTAGTTAGTGGGTTTGTAGTGTATATCAGTGGCCTGATGAAGGGTTTATACTCAAAACGTTGACTCTTCTCCTTGGATGCTGCCTGACCGATTGTGCTTTCCCAGCACCACACTTTTTGACTCTGATCCCCAGCATCTGCAGTTCTCACTTTCTCCTATATCAGTGGCCAGCATATTCCCACAAATCAAAATAGTTGCCAAGGAAAGGAAGGAAAAGGTCTGAGATGGACCAAGTGAAGGTAACAGCAGGGAGGAATTTGGAAACAAAATTGATAAATTTTTCCAATTCTGAATGAGAGAGGGAAGCAGCACTGATGATGTAATTGGTGTATCAGAGAGAGAGTTGTGGGGCGGGACTCGAGTAAGTTTGGAATACGATTGTTCCATGTACCCCACAAAGAGACTGGCATAACTGGGGCCCATGTGGATACTCATGGCCATACCTTAGACCTGAAGAAAGTGAAGGGAGATAAAGCACTTGTATGCTAGCTTTTTGTTATTTATGTTTGAGGACTCCCAAATCCCTCTGTGCTGTAGGTTTCTGCATTTATCTAATATTCAGCTCTTTTATTATTTCTGCCAAAGTGCATGACTTCATATTTTCTCAATTATATTGCATCTGCCAAGTATTTGCCCAGACCTTTGTCTGTATCCCTCTGCAGCCTCATTGAGTCATCCTCACCTCTAGACTTCCCACCTACTTTTGAGTCAAAAGGAAACTTGGCTACAGTACATCCACCTTCCTCATTCACGATGTCATTATATATTGTTAACAACTGTGCCCCCAGCATTGATCCTAACTAGCTCAAACTAGAATATTGTCCATGTCTCGTTGCAGTTGGGCACGTACTACTTCAGTATTTATGGAGTTGCATATGGTTCTGAACAATGTGCAATCATGAGTGAACATCCCACTTCAGAACTTCTAATGCAGGGGAGGTTATAGATGAGCTGAAAATGTGTTGCTGGAAAAGTGCAGCAGGTCAGGCAGCATCCAAGGAGCAGGAGAATCAACGTTTCGGGCATAAGCCCTTCTTCAGGAATGAGGAAAGTGTGTCCAGCAGGCTAAGATAAAAGGTAGGGAGGAGGGACTTGGGAGAGGGGCGTTGGAATGCGATAGGTGGAAGGAGGTCAAGGTGAGGGTGATAGGCCGGAGTGGGGTTGGGATGGAGGGGTCCGGAAGAAGATTGCAGGTTAGGAAGGCGGTGCTGAGTTCGAGGGAGGAAACTGGAGTAATCTGAGTTCATCCCTTGTGGTTGGAGGGTTCCTAGCCGGAAGATGAGGCGTTCTTCCTCCAACCGTCGTTTTGTTGTGGTCTGACGATGGAGGAG
>NC_057722.1:50740761-50901999 GCF_004010195.1 Chiloscyllium plagiosum | reverse complement strand
CCTATCGCATTTCCAACGCCCGTCCCCCAAGTCCCTCCTCCCTACCTTTTATCTTAGCCTGCTGGACACACTTTCCTCATTCCTGAAGAAGGGCTTATGCCCAAAACGTCGATTCTCCTGCTCCTTGGATGCTGCCTGACCTGCTGCGCTTTTCCAGCAACACATTTTCAGCTCTGATCTCCAGCATCTGCAGTCCTCACTTTCCCCTCGAAGGTTATAGATGAAGCAACTGAAGAACATTTCCCTGATGTCTTGGAGCTGAGATGACTGATCTCTAACAAACACTTTTTTATGATTCCAACCAGCAGAGAGGTTTCCCCTAATGCCCACTACCTGTAGTTTTTCTAAGACTCCTTGATGCCACACTTAATCAGACTCTCTCACCTCACCTCTGGAATCAGCTCATTTATCCACATTTGAACCAAGCTGAAATGAGGTCAGGAGCTGGTGACCCTGGTGGAATCCAAAAAGTTTATTGAGCAGCTTATTTCTAAGCAAGTGCTTTTGATATCACTGTTGATGACCACTTCCATCACTTTACAGATGATTGGGAGTAAATGGTTAGAGCAGTACTTGGCTGTGTTAAATTTGTCTGCTTTGACTACAGGACATGCCTAGGCAATTTCCTACCTTATTGAGTAGATGCCAATGTCATAGCTGTACTGGAGCAGCATGGCTGGAGCCATAGCAGGTTCTGGAACACAATTCCTCAGTATAATCACCAGAATGTTGGCTGGATACATAGTTTTTGCAGCATCTAATCTCTTCAGCTGTTTCATGATATCACATGGAGTGAATCAAATAGGCTGAAGACTTGCATCTGTTATGCTAGGGATCTCTAGAAGATGCTAAGTTGGATAATCCGCTTTGCATGTCTGGCTGAAGAATTTGCAAATTCTCTCCCCCTTATCTTGCCTCACCACATCATTGAAGATTTGGTGGAGCCACCTCTACAGTGAGTTGTTTAATTGTCCACTGCAATGCATGACTGGATGTGGCCAAACTGTCAAGCCTAGAACTGATCTTATAGCTGTGTATTCACTTAGCCCTGTATATTACATTAGATTAGATTACTTACATTAGATTAGATTACTTACAGTGTGGAAACAGGCCCTTCGGCCCAACAAGTCCACACCGACCCGCCGAAGCGTATACCACCCAGACCCATACTCCTACATTTACCCCTTCACCTAACACTACGGACAATTTAGCATGGCCAATTCACCTAACCTGCACATTTTTGGATTGTGGGAGGAAACCGGACCACCCGGAGGAAACCCACGCAGACATGGGGAGAATGTGCAAACTCCACACAGAGAGTCGCCTGAGGCGGGAATTGAACCCGGATCTCTGGCGCTGTGAAGCAGCAGTGCTAACCACTGTGCTACCGTGCTGCCGTGCTACCACTGTGCTACCGTGCCGCCATTACTTACTCTTTTATGTTGTTTGACATGCAGGATGCTGTTTTGTAGCATCACTAGGTTGCTATTTGCCAGTTTGACCTGATACTACTCTTGGCATGCCCTTTTACACTTTTCATTGAACCAGGATTAATCCCTTAGATTCATGTCATGGTAGGGTTGAGTCTGCGCTGGACCATGAGTTTGTAGGTGTTTGAGTATAACCTGCCACTTCTGATGACCGACGGCACCTCATGAACATTCAGCCTTGAGTTGCTTTGTCTGTTCAAAGGTATTCCAATTAGTGTGATGCTCGTGCCACACGACATGATTGAGGATATTCTCCATGTGCAGTTAGGACTTCACAAGGACTGCATGGTGGTCACTCTTGCCAGTAACTGTCATGGATGTCTGTAGTAGACAGATTTGTGAGACTGAGGTCAAATATAACTAACCCTCATGTTTGTTTTCTTACCATCAGCCATACACTCAGTCTCGCTCATACACTATATAATTTAAGACTCAACCAGCTCAGTCAGTACTGGTGTTGCAGAGCTAGTCTTGGTGCTGGAAATTGAAGAGTACATTCTGTGCCTTTTCCAACCTCAGTTCTGAATTTTGCTGATGAGGGATGGTATGTGGTATTCAGCAAGAGGTTTATGCACCCATATTTGCAATGAGACTTCATGGGCAATGTTCCCTGTAGGTTGCATGGCTGCATGGCCATATGGCTGTGCACAGATGTGAGCCCTGCATACAGTCCATCATCCTTTGTTGTGTGTCTTTTACTCTGGTTTAAATATCCTGTGCACAGAATCAAAGGTTTATGCAGTGTAATGATGGTAATGAGGTCAGCCAGGTGGACCTTATAGAATATCAGTTTCCTGATTGGAGCTGTTAAACTGATCCAACAGGGAGCCCAGGCTGACAGTTAAAGAGGAGTGTCAGGGGTCCTGTTCATCTGACAGCTGGTTCTGAGGAGACTGGAAGAGTGGAGAAAGTGAGGACTGCAGATGCTGGAGATCAGAGCTGAAAAATGTGTTGCTGGAAAAGCACAGCAGGTCAGGCAGCATCCAAGGAGCAGGAGAATCGACGTTTTGGGCATGAAGAAGGGCTTATGCTGAAACGTCGATTCTCCTGCTCCTTGGATGCTGCCTGACCTGCTGCGCTTTTCCAGAGACTGGAACAGTGTCAAGTACTATGCATGTGTAAATAAAGGGTGACTTGGTGATGGGATACTGGCCTTTGTGGTGTTACTTCTGTCCAGGAACAACTAAAATTGGAGGGAACATTGTTTTTGCCATCTGGAGTTAATTTTGAGAACTTCCAAGGCAACTTCCTCCTGTATGTTTATCACTGTGCTGCCACCTTTGCTGGGCCAGTGAAACAGGACATGTCCACAGATACTGATCTTCTTTGTGTAAGTTGTGTAAGACAAAATTCTGTGAGACAGTTCTTTCAATTGGACATTAACCGCCATTGAGAAATATTTTGTTTGGCTGACAGGGCTGAGTTTTCCATTGTTGTTTTCAATGCCTAGGTTGTTGCCAAGGTTTGAGGCTTTTTAGTGGTTTGTACAACTAAGTGTCTTGCTAGGCCATTTCAGAAGGCAGTTAAGAGTCAACCACAATCAAAGTGTCATGTTTGGGCAGATGAGGTAAGGATGGTAAATTTTCCTTACTTAAAATACATTAGTGAACCAGATCAGTTTTATAACCTGAATTTCTGGAAACGTGACATGCCATAGCTTCCTGCTAATATTCTGAAAGCATTAAAAAAAATCCTCTAACCTATTCTTTCTTCACCCATTGTTAGAGCACTTTCCAATGAGTGCTTTGTTTAATAAGATGCATGTGATGTTAAGATGTACAACTATTTAAAAGATATATTAACTTGTCCTTTTCTATAGGTGAGACTTTTAACATTGTATGATTTTTATAAATCCATTTGATGTGAAAATATTTTTAGAAAACAAATATGATATTGAAAGCTGAGGATTACATGAAGAACAACAGAACTATGGGCCTAAACTTGATCTGAGTTAGTTCTGCATTATCTGATCTCAGTAGATATAGATGCTATTATTGTGCTTGATGTTCCTGCGTTCTCATTAAGGGAACAAATCAAAGTTTCTATCCCTGCTAGTTGTCCCTTTTTGAAAGTGGAAATGTAAGATAATGTCAAAAAGAAACGGGATAATTAGTTAACTTAGTACAATTTCCGGTGGCACTATGCAGCCACTCTAATTATCCACCGGTAGTTAGTACCACTAGATGATACTTTTATGGCTCCACATGGCATTCTTCAATGCCTTCATTGGGTGGCATCTGCACTTGTATTAGGAACTGCAGGAACTCATGCTGCTTACCAGGGGAATTGAGGAACTCTGTGTAGCACTATCTTACACTTCTCCCATTTCACATACTTTTGGATATCAATGAAGTACATTTGAAATGTGGTCAACTTTGAGATGTAGCAAAATATGACAGGCAATGGTATACAGTGAGGTCTCACTGATAGTAGTTAAATAAATAATGGCATAATTTGTCTTGGGTATCGGCTGAGGGATAAATATTGACTAAGACTCAGTTAGAATTCTGCAGCTCTATTTGAGTGTGTCTTTTAAGTCCACCTAGAACGCAGAGAGCATTGCTTAATATTGCTTTGAGTACCCAGTCTGAATTACATGATGACATCTGTAGTGTGGATTGAACCCGGAGGCAAAGGAGTGCCCTCTGATCTATGGCTAACATATGCATAGTTATAAGATGTATCTTTGAGGATGTTAGTGAAAAAAATGTCTCAACTTGGCTAGGTTTGATATTTCACAGTTAAGTAGTCTTTTGAAACTCATTGCAAATGCCCACCCGTGAATAGATCATAAATGAGATAATACCATAGAGATTATGAAGCTGTACCCCAATAATATGTTAATGAAAAAGAGATGAAAGAATACTCGGGGGGGGGGGGGGGGGGTGCGGTGGTGGTGGTGGTGTTAGCAAAGAAAGTATGCAGGCAATAATCTGGTAAGTGAATTCTGTAATAAATGCTAAGAACAAAGAGGATCTGGTATTGTTTTCTAAAAAGAACTTTCACAAATCTATGTTCAAAATTATTTTAGTCATGTTTGTTTTAGAAGTAAACTTAATTTTCTATTATCTAGTGTTTTGTGACTTTCCTCATGCCTGATAAATAACTAAAAGTTATCGTAAAAGGATAGACTTGAACATTCCGATGAACCGTCAGAACACACAATTTTATTTTTAAAAATTAACTTGTCTGTTAAATTGCGGGTGGAGACCGAATGAGAAACCTTGTGAAACCAGTGACCAGCAATTAGCATTTGGGATTGTCAGCCTATGATCATACTGTCTCACAGTTGAATGCTCCCTGATGTTCTGATTAATAGCTGAGACGACCAAGCCTGTTAATAGGCTGTGACCTTGGACAGTTTGTATTCCACCTCCATTCGATTAGGCATGCCAGGAATATTGCAAATGATGAGTCATATGCCCATGTCAGCTGCTATTTAAGTTTTTTGTTGCTTTTTATGAGATTACATACCAAAGCAATGACTGAAATAAAACCCCTGACTTGAATAAGCTACTTGCATTTTTGCTTAATGTATGCAATTTTTATTTTATATGAAATAGCCACATCTCGTAGATGATGTATTTGAATGGTATAAAATTTGTAATAATGTAACTTGCAAACTCATCTGAGTGACCAAAAAAAAGCACAAAACTACCATCTAACAAAATTAAAGACAGAAAGTGAGAAGCATGTAGATTCCTGAGACACTTTAAATAGCATTTGTGGATAAAAATAATTATTTAACGGTTAAAGTACTTCATGACTAAAAGGAATGAAAGTGTCTTGGTAAAGCTGCAGAGCTTCATAAATATACAGTTACATTTTATATACTTCAGAAGAAGGGCATGTGTATACTAGTGTGTTAATAAGAATGTCAATCTTACATCTTACACTTTAATCTTCCCTCCTTTCAGTAGAAGCCATTTATTTGCAAATGTTGTTTGTCTGTTTGTTAATGCTTAACTTGTTGCAATTGGTTTGCAAGTAAACTTTTGATTTTCTACCATTTTTAAAAATGAAATTTCTTCCTGTGTTCTCAACCCAGAGGCAGGTTCAACCCATAGAGCCCTAATTTTCACTATGAGTAGAACAACGAGGCAAGTTCTACATCCACTCCAGCTGGAACAAGGATTAAAATCTACGCTATTGGCACCAATCTTACTCATAGAGTCATAGAGATGTACTGCACAGAAACAGACCCTTCAGTGCAACTTGTCCATGTCGGCCAGATATTCTAGATAAATCTAATCCCATTTACCAGCACTTGGCCCATATACCTCTAAATCGTTTCTATTCATATACCCATCCAGGTGCCTTTGAAATGTTGCAATTGTACCAACCTCCGCCGTCCCCTCCCAGCAGCTCATTCCATACACACGCTATCCTCTGTGTGAAAAAGTTACCCCTTACATCCCTTTTAAATCTTTCCCCTCTCACCCTATGCGTTCTAGTTTTGGACTCCCCCACTAGAAGTCCTGCCCTAATTTTCCTTTTCACACAAATCATCCAACCAACTGAATGAACTGACCCCGAAGTTGCTGTGGCAATATGAATATTCACATAAACGTTGTAACCTGGAGTGATGAATGGTGATGGTTGAGGCTCCAGTTTCTTTCCATCACAAGCTTAAGAGGCAGGAAGGAAGTGGGGAATATCCTTCGGGGAATACCATACGTGCATCTGCCCACATGTTTGCTCATAATTTGTTCACTCCCATTTGACTTCCAAAACAAGGTTCCCTTTGTCCCTTGCCTCTCTCTATTTGCTAACATTCTCTGCCACCCAAAAAAGCCCAACTTACCTGACTACAGCACCCATCTTCTGTCTGTCCTAGCAGTGCTCACTATCCAGTTCTGATGCTACTTGAACTGGTAGAGCTGCCAGCCAGTTAGATTGGCCAGCAGGCACAAATGTTGGAATTTACTCCCACTGAGGAGTGGAAGTCCCACTGTTATCTAATTGACCCAGCTGACAGGCAATGTATTATGGCTGTGGGGCTGTTTGATGGTTGATCCGTCCTCTACAATTCAGTCTGTTCAGTGTATTGATGTCTTTTTTGTCATATTTTGTTTTGCCCATGCATTTTTGCTTTGGTCCTTCATTTTGGGAATTTTAGTTCCCCACCCAGTACATATTTTGTTACCTTTAAGTACTGTTGGTCTTGACATCGTACGTTACAAAGAAAGCAGGGAAAGTCGTTCATCTGAAGGATATAACTTCACAGAGTAATGTAATTACACCATCTAAACTGCCGCAGATCAAGAAGATGGCTCATCAATAATAAGAAATGGCAACAAATGCTCATATCCCATAAATGAATAAAAATAAATCATACATTTATTTCACCCAAAATTGCATAAAGACTTGCAAATAACACAAGAATCAGGAACAAGCTAGCTCCCCAGTAGAAGTGTTCAAACAAATTGTTCCTTCCTGGAGGCACATGTCGCATCTGTTAGACTCCAGTATACAAATTTCATGGAATCTTTTTCCTGCACTATGTTTACGAAGAGCAACAGCTTTGTCAGTTGCCCAGTAGAAAGGGGGCATTAGCTGGATAGGAATGTGTAGCTTTCATCAGGTGATAGGTCTCCCTTGAATACAAAGTGTTGTACATGGTATCCACATGACCAAAGCTCTTTGTACCAGCACCATGTCTTTTATGAACAGGGAGTTTAAATTCCATGATTCCTTAGGTGATAGTCAACTACAGAAACGTTATGCATTTTATTGGGAACTTATTCAGAATATGGCTGCAGTGTTCACTTGAAGAAAACAAATATTTGTTCATTGACTCTTTGGAACATAGAGCTGCTCCGCATCAATGGCTATTGATCCCACTAGGACAGTCCCTAACAAGACTTTGAAGCAGATTCTCAAGTGTCTGCTTGCTTTTACTCAGCTGCAACCTTCACTGCTTGGCAAAGTGTATCATATAGTGTAGGTACAGTCAAAGAATATTTGAAAAAATTATAGTTATACATTTTGGGGCATACTTTCCACTGGGCAGACAGTCACCGTTCCAGCTTAGCTCAGAGTTGTACATGGGGACTCTGCAGAATCCTCATTGAAGCATGTTGCAAAGGAATTGTCTCGGAAATTTCATTTTCCTTTGTGCAATTCCTCTACACCTCGAACCTCCAAACTCTAAATGCCTATGACCCTCACCCTCCTGGACCCAACACCATCCCCACCCATCCTGTTGCCTCCACCAGATCTCTAACCCAATTCCCCCTTCTATCACCAGACCCAAACTGAAACCTCCCACAGCCGGGACACGGGTGACTTATCACCCATCCTCCTCACCCCCAGTCAGACCAGCCCCACCTAACCTACACTAAACACCAACTTGTCCTCCATTACTGTAAAGCACTCTGCCTCCCTACCCCATTAACACCCTACTCAGCTGGTCCCCTACCTCAATTCCAGGTGCCACCCTACTCAGGTAGCATTCTACTTCCACCCCATCCTAGCACCTGATACCCTGCTTACCAGTTATCCAATCTGCCAGCACCCTAATGTCACTATTCCCTTATATACTTATTCTTTAACAGCAACCATCTGAGTGGCTGTCAGGGCCTTTAAATTTTAACATACAGCAGGTAATTGGTTTGGAAAGCGGGTGTGGTTTGTCTTCCTCTGACAGCTATTAATATCAAGCTCTGAACATTTACTAAATGTAAAGCCACTTTCCTTAACCATGAAATTGGTCTGATGTTCTATACTAGTAATACCTCTCAGAGTCATAGTCATAGAGTCACATAGCACGGAAACAGACCCTTTGGTCCAACCATGTTGAATATAACCCCAAACTAAACTAGTTTCACCCACCTGCTCCTGGCTCATAGCCCTCTAAACTTTTCCTATGTTGTACCAATCCAAATGTGTTTTAAATATTGGAATTGTGCCCTTTCTCAATAAGCTCATTCCACATGCGAACCACACTCTGTGCAAAATATTTGCCCCTCATGTCTTTTTTAAATCTCTCTCCTCTCACCTTAAAAATGAGCCCCCTCATCTTGAAATCCCCTATTATCTGGAAAGGACAACAACTATTAACCTGATCTATACTTCTTGTATAAACTTCTATAAGTTTGCATCTCATCCTCTTTTGAATTTTTTGTTCTACTACTTTGTTCTGCTGGACTATTTTTACCAGATGATTTTTGAAGTACTGGTCCTATCTAGAATTGTTTTGAGGTTTAGGGAAAATGGAGGATTGTATGGCCAAATTGAGAGAGAGCCACAAGAGGCTTTTTCTGCACAAAGATATTTAGTCTCAGTTCTGTGATGTTGTGTATGGACTCATGAATTAAGGAGCCATTCTATCATGGTTGTCTCAGTAGGTTGGAAGGAGAAGGTAGGCTTCCAAATGGACAAATATCTCCCCCATATTTTTGGGCATTCATGTCACAAATTGGTGATTCTGATTCCAAGATAAAGCTGCAGGCCAACGTAAAAACCTGGATCTTTAGTGTCATAATGGATGAAAGTGATGTGGAGGTGCCGGTGTTGAACTGGGACGGACAAACTTAAAACTCACACAACAGCAGGTTATAGTCCAACAGGTTTATTTGTAAGTACTAGCTTTCAGAGCGCTAGTCTGAGCTGTTAATTTTTTTTATATAAAACCTTAAGGTATCTTAGGAATGTGATGGAAAGAAGTTCTGAGATTTACATATTAATGAATTAATACCTGCAACCTATTCCAAAAGATGAAATACTTAGATTGCTGTTAAGTGTGTTCAATGTATCGTATCAGTTGCATGATCTGATCTTTTGCAATTAATTCTGTGTTTTATGATCCTGCCCCACTAATTATCCGATGAAGGAGCAGTGCTCTGAAAGCTAGTACTTCCAAATAAACCTGTTGGACTATAACCTGGTGTTGTGATTTTTAATAATGGATGAAAAAGTGCAGTATAATCAATACTAATTTATATCTCACATTATTTTATATTGTTTGTGGGTGTGGATGATGAATAGTTTGTTTACTGGTCCTTTCCCCAGACATCAGTGCCTGGTGGCTTGAGCTTCATTCCCCCTTACACTGCCATAGGTTTTGCTTCCCTTTTTTGTTTACAACAAGTTGTTGGGTTTCTCCCTTTTTTCTCCTTGGTTCTGCATTGAAACTACTGTACAATCCTGAGGACCTTAGCTTATCTGTAGCTGGTTCCTGTGTGTACAATTACTGCAACAGATTGTGCATGGAAATAAAAGCTTCATCTGTACACAGTTTGTAGATATTTCTGAAGTACCTTTCCCACTTTACCCTTAATATGTCCTAATTGAAAATTCTTTTCACTTTAATATTTATCCCTTCTCATCAGTACCATCTCAAAGATCTTAAAGTAATTTTCTCTGTATCTGTATGATTGCTCTTGACCCCACAATAACTATTTTGTCAAGTTTGTGTATATGTCTGATACCTGTTATTCAGTGCATTTTCACCATGTATTCCCTCATGTTAATTACTTCAGATGTAATAATCACTTCTATACGCTTACACCAGTATCCGAAGATCATGCCATGCCTTCTTGACTTTGAGGCAAAGTTTTTGAAAAATAAAAAGTAGGGGGGGATGGTGTGTATATGCTCTCTAGTCAGTCCCAATACTTTGGATATGACCATAGCATCCAATTCAGTTCTCATTTTAAAGAAAAGCTTCATGGACAACAGTGCTCATCTCCAAAAGAAAACTGTCAATTGATCAGTTTCATCAACACTTTCTTTCATTTGGTATATTTAACTATACCTAAGATGAGTTAGTCTCTTTCAATGAGTAAGTGGATCATCCTATTAGTTGCCATTCTATCTGATACAGGAGCTCTGGAGAAGCTTTATCATCCAGTTTAAAAACACTTTTTTTTTGTTCCAGGCACAGTTAAGTTCCATTTGTTTATTCTTTCTCAAAATAATATTCTCAACAGTAACTTGCTGGGCTATACAAAGTTAGCAGTCTTGAGGATTTTCTTTGACGTATAGCTTCAGCAGTGTTGCTGGGTTGACGGATTTTGTTTGTCATCAATTAATTTCTTCCCAAATAATTTAAAACTTAAAATTTGTTTGCCTTCTTAAACTTCATTTAAGTTTCCTGTTGAGTGCTTGAGTGCTGTGTCAAAACACAGCTCTCATTGCTGATTTTTCTGTTAAGCTGTCTATCAGTTTCATTCCAGAACACTCCAATGCCATTGTAACTTCCTGTTTTACTTTAGGATTACTCTACACATGTTTAATTATTATCTAAAACTATTGTTTCTCAGCTTCTCAAATTTAAAGTCAATTAAACTTCAAATTTTGCAATATCCCACTTTTTACAATATTTTTGGAGATTTGTGACCACAGTTGCCTAAATGTTGACAGTTAACCAAAAGTAAGGAATTTTGAGGTAATAAGTTTGTTTAACAGTAGTGTATGATATATTAGTTAATTACACAAAAAGGTATACAGCTATAACAATTGAAAATGGTTCACTACTACCAGAGGTGGCTGGCATGGAGAGTGTCAGTCTTGATAAAAATTGTGACAGCAGCATCCTGCTCTCCAGCTGAAATGTTAGGGAGCTCTCTTTGGATTATCCTGCTCTTCTTTTGATCCACTTCTATCTGAGACAACAATTGTTTAATGAGATTATCATCTACAAAGACCACCTGATGAGGACTACCCTCTGATCCTGAGCATTTGTTGAGATACTCTATTTCTAGGGGATGGTGCATATGCTGTGTTGATCACTTTGCAGAATCCTTCTGGTCAATGACCATGGACAGCTATACTAGAGATTTGGAAGGGTAGTTTCTGCTGTAACAGCAGTTCAATAAAATCTCATGTGTTGCAGTAACCCTCTAGGACAATTCTATTTTAAAGGGAAACCAATTTCTAACAAAGAACTGCCATCCTGACTTGGCTTGGTCTACATGTGACTTCAGACCCACAGCAATGTTGTTAACTCCTAACACCCCTCTGCAATGGCTAAGCAAGTAATTCAGTTCATGAACAATTAGGAATGAGCAACAAATGTGGATATTAGGCAAAACATGATCTGTGATAAAGCTGCATGGAACACAAAGATTTATATAATAAATCAAAGAACTGCAAATGCATACTACACGATTATCAGGAATCAAACCTAACCATTGTGTGAATTTGTACAGCCTACGTTGTCTTACAATAAATCACTATATAATTTACTAAAGCCAAATAATAGGAGGTAACAAGGTACTTTTGCACTTGTAAAATACAAGTCACAACAACTACATACAAAACTGATTACAGAACTTAATTCCCAAGTAATTTGTAGTCTGGTTATACATTTTAAAAGGGGGCTGTTTCTCTTTTAGGCACTTTAGGTTAAAAAGCTAAGACAATTTAAAACATAGAACTCTGTGGCTTGACTTTACGTCACACAATAGGCTTTTGAAGGGAATATAGAGGTATCAAATGACGTTGCAGTCCCAGCTTATTTTCACAGCATTTGCTTTGACAAAATTGGCCTCCTATTTGTCCTGTAATCAAGCAAATCATAGTATAGAACAGTAGGCCCCCTCCAGTACTTGTTTATTTTGGCCTGAGGCAACATGGCAAATCTCTTTTGACTGCAGAAATGCTGGTTATAGTCCATATTCTGTAACATTATTCTGTTTAATTGTGATCAGCACTAAAGTATTAATACATTGCTTACCTGATCATCATGCATAACCAAATTAAAATTAACTGTTGAAAAATAAACTCAATCCTGCAATAAGTGTTTTTCTAATAAAGAGACATGGAACAGAGAAAGCTTCAATTTATATAAAACCTTTAATTTCTGCATGAAATTTCACAGAAAATTACAGCTGATAAAAAACTTCTCCACAGTAGGAAATTATTGTTTAGCAAATATGGAACTACATTTCATGTAGCAATGTTCTGCAAAAGGCGATGAGTTAAATTACTATTTTAATGATAATATTGAAAATGCCAAATGTTTGTCAAGACATCAGGAATATTCATCTTTAAAGCAGTGTCATGGGATCTGTTAATTCTACCTGAGCAAATTATTGAGGCATTAGCTTAATATTTCTTTTCAAAGATAGTGTTCTTTTTGAAAATATTTTTCTTTTTGAATAAGTCTCCCATTCTTCTTATTGAATCCATATCTTCAAAATTTCCATGAACTCTGTCAGTACTCAGTTTTGTGAAATTGGTAACATTGAAACAAATTGCCAAATTTTCACTTTTAAACCACTTGAGTTAGCCAAAGATGAATTTTGCAACATCAAGAATCAACATTCCTTAACATGAACTAAATCTATTCCAAAGAGTTAGCATTATTTACAGTAGGGTTGCTAGAAAATGTGTTAAGCAGACTTCTGCTTTATTCATGAAATTGCTCAACTCTTGGGACGGGCACAGTAATCTATGAAAATTTAACAGAAATGTTAGAAGATTCATTAATAAAAGATTTGTGCCCAGTTCTACCTTCATGTACACTTGTTTTTGTTTAACTTACATATTACTCTTTAAAATGTTCTGTTGATACTGATACCATAATGGGGGAACCTTAGTCCAATAATGAGATGATTCAAATAACATTAGTAAAAGGTAGATATTACCATCGTTCATTTAAGTGATGGTTGGAGGCACTAGATACTGCAAAGGCCATGGGCCCTAATAACATTCCAGCAATGGTACTGAAGACTTGTGCTCCAGAACTTGCTGCACCTCTAGCCAATGTGCTCCAGATCTGTTACAACACTGATATCTACCTGACAATGTGGAAAATTGCCCAAGTATTCCTGTACATAAAAATCCAACCTGGCCAATTGCACCTGAATAGTCTACTGTCGATTAGCAATAAAATGATGGCAGTATTGTTGTGTCCACTTTTAGGCCGCAAATCTCAGGAAGAATGTACTGTCCCTGGAGCGTGTTCTGAGGAGGTTCACGAGAATGGTCCCAGGAATGAAAAGCTTAATGTATGAGGAATGTCTGAGGACTCTGGGTCTATACTCAATGGAGTTTAGAAGGATGAGGGGGTATCTAATTGAAACTTACAGAATACTGAATGGCCTGAACAGAGTGGATGTTGGGAACATGTTTCCATTGGTAGGAGAGATTAGAAGCCAAGGGCACAGACTTAGAGTAAAGGGAAGACCTTTTAGAATGCAGATAAGGAGAAACTTCTTCAGCCAGATAATGGTGAATCTATGGAATTCACTGCCACATAAGACTGTGGAGGCCAGTTCATTGAATGTATTTAAGACTGAAATAGATAGGTTCTTGATTGTTAAAGGGATCAAGGGTTACAGGGAGAGGCAGGAGAATGGGAATGAGAAACTTATCAGCCATGTTTGAATGGTGGAGCCAACTTGATGAGCTGAATGGCCTAATGTCTGGTCCTTTGTCTTGTGGATGCTTGACATTTAGTGGTGTTATCATTACTGAATCCCCCACTATGAATATCCTGGGAGTTATCATTGATCAGAACTCAGTTGGACTCACCACATAAACGCACTGGCTACTCAAGCAGGTCAAAGACTAGGAATTCTGTGGCAAGTAACTCACCTCTTGACTCCCCAAAGCTTGTCCACCATCTACAAGGCACAAATCAGGAGTGTGATGGAATACTCCCTACTTGCCTGGAATGAGTGCAGCCCCAACAACATTCAGAGTTTGACACTATCCAGGACAAAGCAGCCCACTTGATTGTCACTTCATCCACAAGTATCCACTCACTCCACTGCTGATGCTCAGTACACACTGCTGCTACTATCTACAAGGTGCACAGCAGAAATTAACTAAAGATCCTCAGACAGCACTTTCCAAACCCACAACCCATTTAGAGGACAAGGGCAGCAGATATATGGGAACACCACCACTTTCAAGTTCCCCTCCAAGGCCCTCACCATCCTGACTTGGAAATATATCGCTGTTACTTCACTGTCGCTCGGTCAAAATCCTGGAATTCTCTCCCTCATGGCATTGTGGGTCAACCATGGCATGTGGACTGCAGCAGCTCAAGAAGGACACAATCTTCTCAAATGCAACTAGGAACAGGCAATAAATGCAGCCAGCCAGTGATGCCCATATCCCACAAAATGAAAAAATAGATTAATAAAATAGCAAATGCATATTTAATCCATTCCTTTATTTTGCAACTCTTCCATGATAGTTTCTGCTTGTCACCTTTTCCCATTAAAGTCAAAATATTTCTTATATTTAAAAAGGAAATAAAAGGACATTAAAATACTTGCTAAATGGTTTGTTATTTTCAACTGGGTTTTGTGAGCAAGAGATCATTCTTTAAAATGACTGACTACTTTCCTTTTCTTTCAAACGTGTAGGGATGTTCTGTGCTGGTTTCCCCTCAACAACAAGTATACCGTTTTGGACACTGTTGGGGGGGGACGAATTACCAGGGGTAAGTCAATGTGGCATAGGTCTCTGGCGCAGAGTCTGTCCCTGCTGCTCAAAGGGGAAGGGAAAGGAGGAGCAGAGCTTTAGTCATTAGAGACTCCATAGTTAGGGGAACAGCTAGAAGGTTTTGTGGGAATGAAAGGGACTCATGATTGGTTTGTTGCCTCCCAGGTGCCAGGGATCGAGATGTCTCTGATCGTGTTTTCGGGACCCTTGAGGGGGAGGGGGAGCATTCCCAAGTCAAGGTCCACATAGGCACCAACAAAATAGGTAGGAAGAAAGGAAATAAGGCAGAATCTAAGGGGATCTAAGGCAGAAATTCAGAGAGCTTGGTTGGAAGCTTGGAGCTAGAACAAACAGAGTTGTTATCTTTGCTTTGTTGCCCGTGCCACTTGCTAGTGAAGCAAGGAACAGGGAGAGTGCTGAGCTGAACATGTGGCTGCAGGGATAGTGCAGGAGGGAGGGTTTTTGATTCTTGGATATTTAGAGCTCTTTCTGAGGAGGGTGAGACCCCTATGAACAGGACATTCTTCACCTGAACCAGAGGGGGACCAGCTTCCTGGGGAGCAAATTTGTTAATGCCCTTCGGCGGTGGGGGGTGTTTAAACTAATGCGGTAGGGGGATGGGAACTTGAATTATACTTCCAGAGTACAGGAGGTTCAGAGTAGTGAGGTCAGGGATAGGTTTATAAGGTCACGAGAGGGCACCGGCAACCAGGATGTTGTTTAAAATGTATGTTTTTCAATGCCAGGAGCATTCAGAATAAGGTGAGTGAACTTGCAGCATGGGTTGGTACCTGGGATTTCAGGTACCAACCCATGTGGCCATTTCAGAGACATGGCTAAAGGAGAGACAGGAATGGTTGTTGCAATTTCCGGAATTGAGATGTTTCAGCAAGAACAGAAAGTGTTAAAAGAGGCAGGTGTGTGGCATTGTTAATCAAGGGTAGTATTACAGCAGCTGAGATAATATTTGAGGAGTCATCCACTGAGGTAGTTTGGGCTGAGGTTAGAAACAGGAAAGGAGAGGTCATCCTGGTGCGAGTTTTCTATAGGCCTCCAATTTGTTCCAGGGATGTAGAGGAATGGATAGAAAAAATGATTCTCGATAGGAGCAACAGGGTAGTTGTTATGGGGGACTTTAACTTCCCCAATATTGACTGGGAATACGATAGTCGAGATGGATCGCCTTTTGTTCAATGTGTGCAGGAGGTTTTCTAACACAGTGTGTAGACAGGCCAAAAAGGGGCAATGCCATATTGGATTTGGTACTGGTACTGGGGAATGAACCTGGTCAGATGTTAGATTTGGAGGGAGATGAGCAAGTTGGCGATAGTGACCATAATTTGGTTACATTTACAATAGCAATGGGGAGGGAAAGTTATATACCGCAGAGGTATAACTGGGGGAAAGGCAATGATGATGTGATTCGTCAAGATTTAGGATGCATAGGATGGGGAAGGAAACTGCAGGGGATGGACACACTTGAAATGTGGAACTCATTCGAGGACTAGCTACTGCGGTTCCTTGAAAAGTATATACCTATCAGGCAGGGAGGTAATTTTTGAGAGAGGAAGCCATGTGAGGATGATGCATGAAGGCTCAGGTAGGGGGCTGGAGAGTTATAAGTTAGCCAGAATATATCTAAAAAGAGGGCTAAGAAGAGCCAGGAGGGGACATGAGAAGTTGTTGGTGGATAGGATCAAGGAAAACCCTAAGGCCTTCTATAGGTATATCAGGAATCAAAGAATGACGAGAGTAAGATTAGGGCCAATCAAAGATAGTAGTAGAAACTTGTGTATGGAATCTGAAGAGCTTAATGAATACTTTTTGTTAGTATTCACATTGGAAAAGGGCAATGTTAATGAGAATACAGAGATACAGGCTACACGATTAGGTGGGATTGAGTCTGACAAAGAGGATGTTTTAGCAAGTTTGGAAGATCTGAAAATAGATAAGACCCCTGGCTGGATGGGATTCATCCTTGTATTCTCTGGAAAGCCAGGGAGCAGATTGCAGAGTCTTTGGCTTCAATTTTTATGTCATCATTGTCAACAGGAATAGTGCCAGAAGAGTGAAAGATAGCAAATGTTGTTCTCTTGTTTAAGAATGGGAGTCGGGACAATCCTGATAATTATAGGCCAGTGAGCTTTACTTTGGTTGTGGGTGAGGTGTTGGAAAAGGTTATAAGACAGAGGAATAATTTGATTAGGGATAGTCAACACGGTTTTGTGAAGAGTAGGTCATGCCTCACTAACCTTATTGAGTTCTTCAAGAAGGTGACAAAACAGGTGGATGAAGGTAAAGCAGTTGATATATATATGGCCTTCAGTAAGGAGTTTGATAAGGTTCCACATGGTAGGCTATTGCACAAAATACGGAATTTCAGGATTAAAGGTGATTTAGTGATTTGGATCAGAAATTGGCTAGCTGTAAGAAGACAGAGGGTGGTGGTTGATTGGAAGTGTTCATCCTGGAGCTCAGTTACCAGTGGAGTGCCGCAAGGATCTGTTTTGGGGTTGCTGCTTTTTATCATTTTTATAAGTGATCTATATGTGGGCATAGAAGATGGGTTAGTAAATTTGCGAATGCCACTAAGGTAGGCAGAGTTGTGGATAGTGCCAAAGGATGTTGTGGGTTACAGAGGGACATAGATAAGATGCAGAACTGGGCTGAGACGTGGCAAATGGAGTTAAATGTGAAAAGTGTGAGTTGTTCACTTTGGAAGAAATAACAGGAATGCAGAGTACTGGGCTAATGGTAAAATTCTTGGCCGTGTACATGAACAGAGAGATCTCAGTGTCCTGGTGCATAAATCCCTGAAAGTTGCCACCCAGATTGATATGGTTGTTAAGAAGGCATATGGTGTGTTGTCGTTTATTGGTAGGGGGATTGAGTTTCAGAGCCACGAGGTCATGCTTCATGCTACAGACACTGGTGTGCAGTTCTGATCACTACATTATAGGAAGGATGTGGAAGGTTTGGAAAGAGATCAGAGGAAATGTTGCCTGGTGTGGAAGAAAAGGCTGAGGGAACTGAGGCTGTTTTCGTTGGAGAGAAGAATGTTGAGAGGTGACTTCATTGAGATGTATAAGATAATCAGAGGGTTAGATAGAGGGGACAGTGAGAGCCATTTAAAAGCTTTGGGTGATAGCTAGGGGTGATAGATTTAGAACAGATATTAAGGGTAGTTTCTTCACCCAGAGAGTAGTAGGCCCTGGAATAGGCTGCCTGCAACAGTAGTAGACTCGCCTAGGTTAATGGCATTTAAATGGGAATTGGACATACATTTGGATAATAATGGAACGGTGTATGTTAGGCGGGCATCAGATTATTTTCAGATTGGTGCAACATCGAGAGCCGAAGGGCCTGTACTGCGCTTAACATTCTATGTTGTTAAAGCAAAAAAACCAAGTTTGAGTAGAAGAGATCAATTACTTCTGCAGATTTTCTTTTTAAAAATCACCTCTTAATTATAATAACAAATTTAATCTCAAATGTATTTGCTCTACGAATGCTAGAAAGACCCAGAGAATTAAAGCAAAATCAGAAACAAATACAAAATGCTGGAGAAACTCAACAGGTCTGACAGCATCTGTGGAGAGAGAAATAGAGTTAATGCGTCAAGCCTCGTATGACTGTTTCAGAATGGTGAGCCTGTTTTATAATCAATGGGTTGAACATCAGACTCATGCCATTAATTTTGTTAGAATACCCATAAACCAAACTAAATAAATTTACTGAATGATTTAGACTTTATTGTGATGTGTCCTCAAGTACAAAAGCAGAAGAGTACAATGAAAAGTTTTCAATGTTACCATATATAGCGCCAACTTGGCTACAAGTACCAAGGTACAAAAACTTAAGAACAAGTTAAAAAAGAAATATGGAACAAAGTTAAAAGCTAAACATTACAGTCTCTCTTAGCATAGCATAAGAAAGTAAAGAAATAAAAGTTAAAAGTTAAACATTACTCTCCTTCTAGATGTTAAGTCAAAAAATAAAGAAATAAAGCTAAAAACATCACTGTCTTTCTTAAGTGCTTAGCCATGCTGGGACTGCATTTCCTAGGAGGGCTTGATCTCTTCCACCTTGACATGCTTTTCCCATTCTCGCTCAATCACTCTGCACTCATCATTGCTGCAAATGTTGAGGGAACCTTCGTTGCCGCATTGGGCTCATGCCTGGTATCTCAGTTCGCGGAAGTCCTAATCCAGGCCTTAAACCGTTGCCACATACTGGAGTACCAAAGCCTGATCCAGGTGCCATCTGCGCCTGACCTTTGCGTCACCTTCTGTGTGCACGCTGGGTATCAGGAACTCACCTAGAGCCCCAGGTCAGGCACCCAGTCGCTGCCTCACGCTGATATCCAGCTGACCGCCAAATTTAATCAGTCCAATACTGCAATCGCCACTGCCTCTGTCCAGAAGTTAGGTTAGTAGAAAAATAACTAAGAGAAAAGAAGAAAAAAGGATAAGGAAGAAGAACAGCGGACTGAGTGGATGAGCCGACTCCGCTCCCATGTTGCCAGGGATTTGCAACAAATCACACCCAAATGAAATAATTACTAATCAAAATTTCATTTGTTTGTTACCATTACATTAATTCTGATTTCTGTGGGAAAGTAAAGTAAATATGAATTAACAGACAAATGATACTTAAAAATGTAAATTTCACTAAGCACTGTTGTCAATATAACCATATGGTCTTGCAAAACCATAAATATCACACCCCTGACATAAATAGTAGTTGTAAAGTTTCTAATTTGGCTTTTTAGTATGTCAGATGTTTTACTTTCTCACTCAATTATTTGGGCCTTTAAGTTACAGTCAAGTCCCCAGAGATGGCTGTCGTGTAACTAGGCACTCATGCAGAACTTCCATAGGTAGGTTCATGACAATCTTAATGATATAGATTTTCCAGACTCTTATTTAACAAACCTTTAGCAAACTCTATTGAGTGATCTGGTTTGGCCGCAGAAAATTTATCCAATTCATGATCTTAGCCTATCTTTAGTTTTTTTTTAGCCTGTTACACATGTTATACATACACTGCTCCTTGTGTGTTTGTCTATTTTCTTTCCCCTTCTGCTGCCTTTGTCCAAGCTCTTGTTTGTGTCAGCATACATTTGTCTTCTGGATCTTGTAGCATCCTGTCAGTACTGCTTCCATGTCAACATTTGCCATTACAAAGGTTTCTTATTATTCAGTAAAATTAGAATTAAACCTTGCAATTTATGCAAACTCTTAAGAGTTCCTTTCAAACAAGCATTCTTTTAAAAATTGCAAATCAAAATTGATTTAATTCACGTGTACCTAAATCCGCTCAAAAACATTGTTCCTCTAAGCAGTATAGGCAGATCATAGAAAATAAGGACATGCAGATCATAAGGTGCTTAGACAAAGCAAGACAAACAGATTAAACTGCACAGAAGGTACGCAAAGCAAGATCAACATTAGCAAGATCAACACTATTTGAAGTTCCCCTAATAACCCACCCTCCCCTCCTGGCATCTTCCGCTGCCACCACAGGAATTGCAAAACCTGCACCCTCACCTCCGTCCAAGGTCTCAAAGGAGCCTTCCACATCCAAAGTTTCACCTGCACTTACACACATGTCACTTACTGTATCCTCTTGCTCCCGTTACAGTCTCTACATTGGGGAGACAGGACGCTGACTCGCAAAGCACTTCAGAGAATATGTCCAGGACACTCGCACCAATCAACCCCACCATCCTGTGGCCGAACACTAACTCCCCCTCCCACTCTGCCGAGGACATGTAGGTCCTGGGCATCCTCCATCGCCACTCCCTTACCACCCGACGCCTGGAGGAAGGCGGCCTCATAGAACATAGAACATAGAAGAATACAGCGCAGTACAGGCCCTTTGGCCCTCGATGTTGCGCCGATCCAAGCCCACCTAACCTATACTAACCCACTATCCTCCATATACCTATCCAATGCCCGCTTAAATGCCCATAAAGAGGGAGAGTCCACCACTGCTACTGGCAGGGCATTCCATGTTAGGTTAGATTACTTTACAGCGCAGTACAGGCCCTTTGGCCCTCGATGTTGCGCCGATCCAAGCCCACCTAACCTATACTAACCCACTATCCTCCATATACCTATCCAATGCCCGCTTAAATGCCCATAAAGAGGGAGAGTCCACCACTGCTACTGGCAGGGCATTCCATGAACTTACGACTCGCTGAGTGAAGAACCTACCCATAACTTCAGTCCTATATCTACCCCCCCTTAATTTAAAGCTATGCCCCCTCGTAATAGCTGACTCCATACGTGGAAAAAGGTTCTCATGGTCAACCCTATCTAAACCCCTAATCATCAAGTCACCCCTAAACCTTCTTTACACCATTGAAAACAACCCCAAGTGCCTCAGCCTTTCCTCATACGAACTTCCTACCATACCAGGCAACATCCTAGTAAACCTCCTCTGCACCCGTTCCAGTGCCACCACATCCTTCCTATAGTATGGCGACCAAAACTGCACACAATATTCCAGATGCAGCCGCACCAGAGTCTTATACAACTGCAACATGACCCCAGGACTCCGGAACTCAATTCCTCTACCAATAAAAGCCAGTACGCCATATGCCTTCCTCACCGCACTATTTACCTGGGTGGCAACTTTCAAAAATTTGTGTACATGGACACCAAGATCCCTCTGCTCATCCACACTACCAAGTATCCGACCATTAGCCCAGTACCCCATCTTCATCAACCTCCTTCGTCACCTTTTCAAAGAATTCAATAAGGTTTGTGAGGCACGACTTGCCCTTCACAAAACCATGCTGACTATCCTTGATCACATTATTCCTATCCAGATGTGCATAAATCCTATCCCTTACAATTCTCTCTAAGACTTTGCCCACAACAGAAGTGAGACTCACCGGCCTATAGTTACTAGGGTTATCCCTACTCCCCTTTTTGAACAAGGGAACCACATTTGCTATCCTCCAGTCTTCTGGGACTACTCCTGTAGACAAAGAGGACATAAAAATCAAGGCCAATGGCTCTGCAATCTCCTCCCTTGCTTCGCAGAGAATCCTAGGATAAATGCCATCGGGCCCAGGGGACTTATCTATTTTCACCTTTTCCAGGATTTCCAACACCTCTTCTCTACATACCTTAAAGCCATCCATTCTACTTATTTGTGACTCAGTATTCTCATCTACAATAATGCCCTGTTCCTGAGTAAATACTGAAGAAAAGTATTCATTCAGTGTCTCCCCAATCTCTTCCGCCTCCACACGCAACTTCCCACTACTATCCTTGACTGGACCTATTCCTACCCTAGTCATTCTTTTATTCTTTTAGCCCCACCCCACCTCATCTTCCACCTCGGGACCCTTCAACCCCATGGCATCAATGTGGACTTCACCAGTTTCCTCCTTTCCCCTCCCCCCACCTTATCCCAGTTCCAACCTTCCAACTCAGCACCTTCCTCATGACCTGTCAATCTTCCTTCCCACTTATCTGCTCTACACTCCTCTCTGACCTATCACCTTCACCCCCACCTCCATCCACCTATTGCACTCTCAGCTTCCTTCCCACCAGCCCCACCCCATCCCATTTATCTCTCCACCCCTGATGCTCCCAGCCTCATTCCTGATGAAGGCCGAAACATTGATTCTCCTGCTCCTCGGATGATGACCTGCTGTGCTTTTCCAGCACCGCACTCTTGACTCTAATCTCCAGCCTAGAGCAACTGCAGTACTCACTTTCACCTAGTCCATTCATCAGTCTAATAACAGCATGGAAAAAGCTGTTCTTGAACTTGTTGATCCATGTATTCAAGCTTCTATATCTTATGCCTGACAGAACAGGTTGGCGGAGTGTTACTGGGATTGGCAGGGATCTTTGATGATGTTGGCAACCTTTCCACTGGAACAAAAAGTATAAATGGAGTCCTTGGATGGGAGATCAGCTTCCATGATGGTCAGGGCTGTACTCACAACTTTATGTAGTTTCTTACGGTTCTGGGCAGAACCGTTGCCGTACAAGGCCATTTTGCACCCACATAATATGCTTTCTATGGTGCCTCTATAGAAGTTAGTAAGGGTCCTTATGGACATGCTGAATTTCCAGGCCACCTGAGGAAGAAAGGGCATTGTTGTCTCTTCTTTACCATCACAGGACAGGACAGGTTGTCAGTTATCGTCACTCCGACAAACTTGGATGCTCATGACCCTCTCAACCTCCACTCCACTAATGTAGATGGGGGAGGTTCTTCTTTCTTCCTGAAGTCAATTATCAGTTCTTTTGTTTTGCTGATATTGAGAGAGAGGTTGTTATCATTGCACCACAACACTAAACCCTCTATCTCCTTTCTGTATTCTGACTCATTGTTGTTTGATATCTGTCCTATGACAATGGTGTCATCAGCAAATGTGTAGATGACGTTCATTTGGAATTTGGCTACACAGTCATGGATGTACAGGGAATAGAGTAGGGGCCTGAGAACACATCCTTGAGGGACTCCAGTGGAGATGGTGCACTATCTTCACTGATTGTGGTCTGTGGGTCAGGAAACTGAGGATCCAGTTGCAGAGTTGGAGCCAAAACTTGGAGTTTTGAGATTAGTCTGGAGGGGATTATGGTGTTGAAAGTGGAACTGTAGTCGATGAGCAGGAGTCTGATGTAGGTGTCTTTGGCGCCCAGTGATGATTGCAAGGTTGGGGAATGGGGTCTGCTGCGGACCCGTTAGACAAATTACAGGGGACTGAGGTAGCTGGGAGGCTCATGTTTTGTAAACTAACAGCTGAGCTCTTTCTCTCATTGCTGATTTCTAAAATGTATCTTTCTTGGCCCTTACATTATGGTCATTATTGCTCTGAATTTTCCTTAGTAATACTTCAAAGTTTCAGTGAGATATCTTTATCTTTTTAAAACCAATTTAGTCCAAGTTGACAACTAGATTCAAGATCAGTAGTTCTTATTTTGTATTATTGTGACAGCAGAAACACATTATTTATTCCCCAATGTATTGCTTTTTCATAAAGAAATATTACATATAAAATAATTTTAAATTTTGGGAATTCTCTGAAGCTAAGGCATACACTTTCTAAAGAACCTGTTCAGAAATGTTTATTACATACCTTTGGAGCAGGTGGGACCTAAACCAATGCACTAATGAGCCCTCCCAAAGCTAAGGCAATGGAGCCAACCAAAATTAATCAAGTAGGACCAATCAAAAAGTATAGACCATCTATTTAAATGTCCAGTGCCACAGGACATAGCGAGCAGGGCAGTGGTAGACGTCCGGCACGTGGCCACCGCCATCTGACGCCTTAAAACGGCGGTGCTCAGACCCGACGTAGTGCACCAGTTGGAGGACGCTCAGGTGTGCGGTGGGATCCCGTCCGCGCTCACCCCAGCCCGGACGGAATTTCACATTGGCCCCAAGGTCCCGTACTTCCGGCGGGAGCCTGTGCCCCACAACCTGAGCCACCTCCGGAATTTTAATTTTGTTTCGTTTAGGGAGGTGAACAGGAGAGCCCTGTACAGACTGCTGCTGCACACCGTCCACCTCTTCTCCCTCATCCACCGTCCGGACACGCCTTGGCGTGCCCATTTGCCACCGGGCGGTGGGGATCCCCAGTGGAGGGCTCTCTACGCGGGAGTCCTCCCCCTTTCTCTCGGGGATCTGGGGTGGAGGGTGCTGCACGCAGCAGTCCCCTGCAACCGCAGATTACGGTGGTTCACGGACTCCCAGCCCAACTGCTTGTTCTGTGGCGCTGTGGAGTCCGTAAAATAAGCACTACCACACTTAGGTGGTAGTGTGGAGGTTAATATAAAAAAGGAAAAAAATATATAACCGGAAAAAAAAGAATATAAACAGAAATGTACCCTGGAGTTGTTCAGGGAGAGGTGGGCGCTGCAGGGAGTGGAGTGCATCATTTCTCCCTCCAACTCTATTTTGATTTAGTCCCTACCCTCCCCTTCACTGTTTTGATCACACAGCATTGCTCTTTGATGTGAAGGGCACTGCTTGTCACTGGCCGCCCAGGTGTTTTCCTATCTTCCTGGTGGTGGAAATTGAATAAAGATTCATGCACCTCGTGTCTTTCACTGTGTCACACACCTATACACACACACCATGGGTGCTGGGGAAAAAATAAGCACTACCGCAGTTCGGCGGTAGTGTGGGGGTTTAAAAAGAAAAAAAATAAACAGGGCATTTGATTTAATCCTTGCCCTAAAAAAAACAGGACTGTTTGATCACACAGCATTGCCTTTTGTGAAGGGCACTGCTTGTCATTGGCCACTCGGGCGTTTGTCTATTTTGAGAGTTGGATCAGTGTGAGTGAGTTAAAAAAAAACACAACCAGGAGATTCACAGCATTGCCAAAAAGAAAAAAAAAAGTCCAGTAAACCAAAGGTGGTTTTAATTTAATTAGGAATGCTAAATTATGAATAGTATTGGAAAAAGTTTAATGCCCATCCAAAGGTGAGGAAGGACAGCTTGATTACTTTGAGATCCTGGCACATTCCTATATTTCCCCAATTAAATCTGTATTGCAATGGCTTAAGGACGATCATACAGCCAAGAGGCCAATTAAGGGCCACTTAAAGGCTGCTGTAGCTGCTATGTAATGAGCAGCTGACACAATTTGAAATGCCACCCAGTAAATGCTGTTGGATGTGTCTGCAGCTTTTTGATGGGATTTGCTTCTTAAAAGTTACTCTTTGCTTGGTTGAGGGAGCAAACCAATTTACTATTCTTGCTGACAGCCTCTGAATCTCTCCATGGAAACCAATCCTCTTCCACTTATCTGACTTTGGAGATTCTATCATTGATCCTCTGCTTAGACTCTAGTAGTGGAATATTGACTTTGTCCTGTACTCTTGGTGTTACCTTTCAAAGGCTGGCAGGTTTCAAAATCTGATTTGTTGCCTTGCTGGAGACTTAATTTTGTGGATGTTCAATGTCCAGATGCATCCCTGATCATCAGGAATAGTATAAAAGCCTCCAATAGAAATGTGACGTTGGTTGGAGAACCAATGGGAGCTCAATGTGTTGGACATTTGTATTGCGTGCAATTTTGGTCTTCCTTCTGAAGGGAGGATGTTGTGAAACTAGAAATGGTTTAGAAAAGATTTACGAGGATGCTGACAGAGTTGGAGGGTTTGAGCTGTAGGGGGAGGCTGAATAGGATGAGGCTATTTTCCCTGTAGCATCAGAGGTTGAAGGGTGACCTTTATTGAGGTTTATAAAATCATAAGGGGTATGGATAAGGCAAATAGGCAAGGTCTTTTTCCCCAGGATGTGGGATTCCAAAACTAGGGGGCATAGGTTTAAGGTGAGTGAGGAAAGATACAAAATGGACATATGGGGCAACCTTTTCATGTAGAGGATGGTGTGTATGTAGAATGACATGCCAGAGGAAGTGGTGAAGGCTGGTATAATTACGACATTTAAAAGGTAACTAGATGGGTATCTGAATAGGAAGAGT
Source organism: Chiloscyllium plagiosum (assembly GCF_004010195.1). NCBI lineage: Eukaryota > Metazoa > Chordata > Chondrichthyes > Orectolobiformes > Hemiscylliidae > Chiloscyllium > Chiloscyllium plagiosum. The sequence continues at coordinate 50,875,638 of NC_057722.1, read as the reverse complement.
TTAGATATGGGCCAAATGCTGGTCAATGGGCCTAGATTTAAATAGGATATCTGGTTGGCATGGACGAGTTGGACTGAAGGGCCTGTTTCTATGCTGTACATCTCTAGGAGTCTATATCTGTTTGAATTCTGTTCCTTCTTCATGCAACATACTCCATTGTTTCATTGCAAAATAGATACATCAATATGGAAAATTATTTATACTGATTGTGCTTTATAGCCTTACTAATAAGAAAATTAGACTAGCGGTTTGCTATCCAAGCAAAACACATCATATGTAATCTCTTGGTTATTGCATTGCTAAGAAATTTTAATGATATTTCATCTTCAAATTTAAGCCTGCTATGAATAGTTTCATAAGTAATGGAAAATTTGTCTGTAAATTGCAACCTGCTGCCCGTTCTCTAGATTTAGTTTATTTGTATAATGATGTCCAGTACAAGAGTAGGTTTGACTGTGTACTGGCTGCACAGCATTAACAATTTATTTTAGAATTTAGGACATCCTTTATTGTCACATGTGTTCAAATATGGAAGTACAGGAATACAGTGAAAAGTTTACAATGTTGCCCCACATGGTGCCATCTTAGGTACAACGTACATAGGAACAGTTCTTCCATACAAAATAGAAAAATAAAGGAAACAAAAAGGAAAAAACGTTTTAAAAATTTTATGGTCTCTAGCCACTTTATATGCACGAGCAGTTGGGAAGAAATTGTCCTGGGAATCGTCAATATTGTCACTGGACCTTATGAAACTCATGGCATCGCATCAAACATAGACAAATAATCCACCTTCTAGTTACCACATATTATTCACCATCTCCCCCACTTCAGCTGATGAATCAGTAATTCTCCTTGTTGATAACCAGCTGGAAGAACTCAGAAGGTTGCAAGGACACAGATGTATTCTGGGTGGGGGACTTCAATGTCCATCGTCAAGAGTATACATGTAATACCACTACAGACTGAGTGGACTGAGTCCTAAAGGCTACGACTTCTAGACTGAGTCTGTGGATGATGGTTCAAAAACCAACAAGAAAAAACTCTCTCTCTCTCACACTGATCTCAACATGTGCTTCCTTTGTCTGTTCTTCTCCCTTTTTAAGCTGCTGTTGTTTTGACTTTTGTTTCGAAAGTTCCAAAACAGTGCAACAGCATATAAAACAGTAATTGCTGCTCTTGGAATTCGAGAAAATCACCTCCAGCATCTAAAATACTTCAAAAAAAAGTGCTGCTGTTACAGCCAGAAATTTTTCCCATCCTCAATCTTGGATTACCTGTAAATACTGATGCAAAATACTCATTTAGTATCTCCCCCATTTTCTGTGGTTCCACACAAAGGCCGCCTTGCTGATCTTTGAGACGCCCTATCCTCTCCCTAGTTACCCTTTTGTCCTTAAATGTATTTGTAAAAGCCCTTTGGATTCTCCTTAATTCTATTTGCCAAAGCTATTTCATGCCCCCTTTTTGCCCTCTTGATTTCTCTCAAGTATACTCCTACTGCCTTTATACTTTGCTAAGGATTCACTCGATCTATCCTGTCTATACCTTACATATACTTCCTTTGTTTTCTCAACCAAACCCTCAATTTCTTTAGACTTCCAGCATTCCCTATACCTGCCAGCCTTTCCTTTCACCCTAACAGGAATATACCTTCTCTGCATTCTCGTTATCTCATTCCTGAAGGCTTCCCATTTTCCAGCCGTCCCTTTACCTGCGAACATCTGCCCCCAATCAGCTTTTGAAAGTTCTTGCCTAATACCGTCAAAATTGGCCTTTCTCCAATTTAGAACTTCAACTTTTAGATCTGGTCTATCCTTTTCCATCACTATTTTAAATCGAATGGAATTATGGTCACTGGCCCCAAAGTGCTCCCCCACTGACACCTCACTCACCTGCCCTGCCTTATTTCCCAAGAGTAGGTCAAGTTTTGCACCTTCTCTAGTAAGTACATCCACATACTGATTCAGAAAATTTTCTTGTACACACTTATGTTCCTCTGCATCTAAACCCTTAACACTATGGCAGTCCCAGTCTGTGTTTGGAAATTTAAAATCCCCTACCGTAACCATCCTGTTATTCTTACAGATAGCTGAGATCTCCTTACAAGTTTGTTTCTCAATTTCCCTCTGACGATTAGGGGGGTCTATAATACAATCCCAATAAGGTGATCATCCCTTTCTTATTTCTCAGTTCCACCCAAGTAACTTCCCTGGATCTATTTCCAGGAATATCCTCCCTCAGCACAGCTGTAATGCTATCCCTTATCAAAAATGCCACTCCCCCTCTTATCTTGCCTCCCTTTCTATCCTTCTTGTAGCATTTGTATCCTGGAACATTAAGCTGCCAGGTCCGCCCATCCCTGAGCCATGTTTCTGTAATTTCTGTGATATCCTAGTCCCATGTTCCTAACCATGCTCTGAGTTCATCTGCCTTCCCCATTAGGCCTCTTGCATTGAAATAAACAGTGTTTACTGTGGAAAAGGATATGGAAGATATAGAATGTAGGGAAATAGATGATGACACCTTGCAAAATGTCCATATTACACAAGAGGAAGTGTTGGATATCTTGAAATGCATAAAGGTAGATAAATCTCCAGGATCTGATCAGGTGTACCCTGGAACTCTGTGGGAAGCTAGAGAAGTGATTGCTGGGCCTCTGGCTGAGATATTTGTATCATTGATAGCCACAGATGAGGTGCAGGAAGACTGGAGGTTGGTTAACGTGGTGCCACTGTTTCAGAAGGGTGGTAAGGACAAGCCAGGGATCTATAGACCAGTGAGCCTGACATTGGCGGTGGGCAAGTTGTTGGAGAGAATCCTGAGGGACAGGATGTACATGTATTTGGAAAGGCAAGGACTGATTAGGGATAGTCAACATGGCTTTGTGCATGGGAAGTCATGTCTCACAAACTTGATTGAAATTTTGATAGTAACAAAGAGGATTGATGAGGTCAGAGCAGTAGATGTGATCTATATGGACTTCAATAAGGCATTCGACAAGGTTCCCATGGGAGACTGGTTAAGAAGGTTAGATCTCACAGAATACAGGGAGAACTAGCCATTTGGATACAGAACTGGCTCAAAGGTAGAAGACAGAGGGTGGTGGTGGAGGGTTGGTTTTCAGACTGGAGGCCTGTGACCAATGGAGTGCCACAAGGATCGGTGTTGGTCCTCTACTTTTTGTCATTTACATAAATGAGTTGGATGCGAGCATAAGAGGTACAGTTAGTAAGTTTGCAGATGATACCAAAATTGGAGGTGTAGTGAACGGCGAAGAGGGTTACCTCCAATTACAACAGGATCTTGACCAGATGGGCCAATGGGCTGAGAAGTGGCAGATGGAGTTTAATTCAGATAAATGTGAGGTGCTGCATTTTGGGAAAGCAAATCTTAGCAGGACTTATACACTTAATGGTAAGGTCCTAGGGAGTGTTGCTGAACAAAGAGACCTTGGAGTGCAGATTCATAGCTCCTTGAAAGTGGAGTCGCAGGTAAATAGGATAGTGAAGAAGGCGTTTGTTATGTTTTCTTTTATTGGTCAGAGTATTGAGTGCAGGAGTTGGGAAGTCATGTTGCTGTACAGGACATTGATTAGGCCACTGTTGGAATATTGCATGAAATTCTGGTCTCCTTCCTATGTGGGCGGCAGGGTGGCACAGTGGTTAGCACTGCTGCCTCACAGCGCCGGAGACCAGGGTTCAATTCCCGCCTCAGGCGACTGACTGTGTGGAGTTTGCACGTTCTCCCCGTGTCTGCGTGGGTTTCCTCCGGGTGCTCCGGTTTCCTCCCACAGTCCAAAAATGTGCAGGTTAGGTGAATTGGCCATGCTAAATTGCCTGTAGTGTTAGGTAAAGGGTAAATGTAGGGGTATGGGTGGGTTGCGCTTTGGCGGGTCGGTGTGGACTTGTTGGGCTGAAGGGCCTGTTTCCACACACTGTAATGTAATCTATCGGAAATATGTTGTGTAACTTGAAAATCTCAAGTTTTACGAGGAAAGATTTACGAGGATGTTGCCAGGGTTGGAGGATTTGAGCTATGGGGAGAGGCTGAACAGGCTGGGACTGTTTTCCCTGGAGCGACGGAGGCTGAGAGGTGATCTTAGAGGTTTACAAAATCATGAGGGGCATGGACAGGATAAATAGACAAAGTCTTTTCCCCGGGGTCGGGGAGTCCAGAACTAGAGGGCATAGGTTTAGGGTGAGAGAGGAAAGATATAAAAGAGACCTTAGGGGCAACTTTTTCACACAGAGGGTGGTGTGTGTATGGAATGAGCTGCCAAGGGAAGTGGTGAAGGCTAGTACAATTGCAACATTTAAAAGGCATCTGGATGGGTATATGAATAGGAAGGGTTTGGAGGGATATGGGCCGGGCGGTGCCAGGTGGGACTAGATTGGGTTGGAATATCTAGTCAGTATGGACGGGTTGGACCGAAGGGTCTGTTTCCATGCTGTGCATCTCTATGACTCTTGACTCTACTTGGCATCACTTTTAAAATTCTGCCTGTTACATGACACTGTTAGTGGAAGTGATCTTTGCAAAATCCTTGTCCAAGAGGGTAAATTGACAATGTGAAGTCTTAAATGGAAAACATGCATCTAATTTCTGATGTTTCTTCACAGGTTAGGAAATCCATGCCAGTTGTTTGACCACCTAACTCAGCATATGTATTAACTTTACTATGTTTAAGAAGAAAGAGAGGGAGGAGGATAGAAGAAAGGATGAACAATGCTAACACATTAAGCAAATGAGACTCAAGGGCTGCAGGTGTTAATAAGCAAGCAGTGGATTAAGAAGGAATTATGGTCTTCTGTGTCATTGAGCAATGTGTTGAGACAGGGTGTACCAATGATATTGCAGCTACGTCCAAATAAGTGAATGGCGATTCTAGAGGTGTCTGTGAAATTAGGAAATCTGACAGATTTTACCACCTTCAGTAAGCAGTACTGCAGCTGCATAGCTTGGGAGGAACTGCTATGCCTGTGGCACTGAAGATCACCATGGGATTCAATTTCCTAGTCACCAGCTCCTTTCAAACCGCAACTCAGGGCTGTGTGAGCAGGCCATGAGCACATTTGAGTGTTTATTGATGCCCTGAACAGGAAAGCTAATCAATTTGTCTGATTCCCAAAGAGCCACATAGGCAAGCTGCCTGATTGGTCAGATTTGCACCCATTTTTGATTTTCCTCAGCTCTGTGGGGCAATTGACTGAACAGATGTCGCTCTCAGAGCTTATTGACATCATCCAGCTAGATTATTAAATAGGAAGGGATTTCAGTCCCTCAATGCCCAGCTCATTTGTGACCCATAGGTGACAATTCTTGCTAGTGTATGCCTGCTATCCAGAGAGCTGTTACAACAGCTACATTATACATAACTTTCAATTTCTACAAATGTTTACCACCCACACATCATCTTCATGGCAGGCTCACAGGTGATGATAGGTGCCCCAGAAAGGATGGCTTGTGATCCTTATGTAAAACATTCAGACTGAAACCCAAAAGCACTGTAATGCTGCCCATGCACCCACTAGGGCAATCATTGAATAGACTGTTATCCTTATGAAGGTGTGCTTCCATTTGCTGCACCATTCATGAGGAGAGTCCCAGGATTGGCCAGACAGAGTCATCATATTAACTGTTTGCTATGTTTTGCATAACCTAGCTCTGTAATTTGGTAAGAATTTAGAAGAGGAAATATGGACCAGCTACTTGTCTCCTCACATGAGGAAGAAGGGGTGTGTGATGGAGTTGCAGAGGAGGGTCAACACTGATGGTGAGAATGCTGAGAAGCCAAGGAATACAAGGTGAGGTATTCATGGCTGAGAACACCCAATAGTGACTAAATTTGAGTGTGAATGACTCACATTATCATATGTTAACACTCAGACTATAAGACAATCATGGTATAGAGGCTATCCTGGCTTCAAAGGGTTTGCTTGGATTTTAACTTTAAAACTTTAAATTCCTTTGTTTGGCATAAATTGTAAGATAGTTTGTTCCCTTTGCATCAATAACCTTCTTTTCAGCTTTCTGTTAAAAGCATTAGTGTGCAATTATGCAGGATATTAATTACAGGGTTGTACTAATATATTACAAACCTTTGTTTACAAGGAGCATTGATCTATTGTTTAGATGTAGAGGGGCTATCCATGCTGATTTGCTTCCAACCTAGAGGTGATGTTCCTCCCAGAGGACAGCAGTGAGTGACAGCTTTGCACTCTTTGCACTACTGCACATAATGTTCACGCTGAGGCTGATCATCAACCTAAAAGGTTGTCTGTGAGGAAAATATAAATAGTCAAAAGCCTTAACAGATTGCATGGCTGTCATATAAGGGTTACGTGTGTGTCAAGCATATTGTTATATTGAACTTGACACCTATCCACTCAAAGTAACAACAATGTTCTTCAGCTTTTCTTTACCTACTGCTACATCTTAGTGTTGCCTCAGCAACCATAGCTGAGCTTGAGAGTGCCTAGTGACTGCTTTGTACCTTGCTTCAGATGGCTTTGCATAGACGTCCTTTGGTGGTCCAGGGTCTAGGGTCTGTTTAGTGGCTCCTGCACAAATGCAGGTGCAACTTTGTTGACCTGATCTGATTAAAGTATCAGGGTCTTTGGCAGACAGGAAGTGGTGCAGCTTAGCATCCTGGATTGATCAAAGATTACAATACTTGGGTGCTTTGCTGCCTCTCCTCCTCCTTGTTGTAGTGAAATAGCACCTCCCTCAATTGAGTGGATGGGATACCTGGAGGAAAGTCAAATTCCTATGCACCCAACTCGTCTAAACAATGAATAAATATATCTAAGAGTCAAGTGATGGAGTGAAGGCCCTTGTGCATATTCAGCATCTTCTGATAGTTCGACTGGATTGTCCACTGCAGCTGCCGTCTAGTCTATTGAAGTTGCCATGCGTGCACATGTCATTGCCATGACATCAGACAAAACTTGGTCAAACTCGTCTGCCCTTTGTTTTAATTCGTATATGATACCTGGTACCTCTGACAGACATTCCTGTACTTGTCTTTGCACTAGTGCAGTTGGAAAAGAAAAAAACTTAATGGTGCATTGTTTGAAGCTCATGACTATTTTACCTCAAGTGTGTTGCATTATTATCCCAGCTGATGTTATTACTGGATGAATAAGGTCCCAGATGGAAATCTGGTTTGATAGATTTTTTTGCTGTTCTTTATTGAACAAAGTGGTTTTCAATGCAGTATAAACACACAATGTTGCCAGTCTGATTTTAACCATGAAATATATGTTTATGATGTAAAATAAATAAAAGTAAAATTGAATAAACTAAGCTATTTATATATAATCCAATTTAAATATTTCAAAACATGCAATTCCATCAAGTTCTATCACATTCCATCCATCCTAATCACACTCAAACAACTAAGTTCATAATTGTATCACATCTATAAGTTCGATTTGCAATTTTGAGAACATGACAGCCTCTTCCTTCATACTGAGCTTATACTTCCTCAGCTTCAAATAACCCCTTCAGCATTATAGCCAAAACATTTCTAGTCTGCAACTTTCAAACTAATTCCTTTACAGTGAAGTAACCTAAACCTGACTGATCTGAACTATCTCCTTGTTCCAGGAGAACTATTTCATGCATCTCACTTTAGCCAGGATATTTGTGAGCTGTAACCAAAAGGTTTCCAAGCTCTTTGGGCTTTTCCCCAAAGCAAAAAAAACTTCATAATCCTTCTAACTGAAGACAGACTAATACTCAACAATGTTTATTTTGTCTGATCATAAAATTCTCCCAGTGCAAACAAGTTGCCTGTAGCACTCCAGATAGTCTGTCTCTCATATTGATTTGAACAATAAACGACTCCAAGAATACTGACAAAATCACATATTTTACATCACAGCTGCAAATTGCTGATAGAGATGGACCTGCGGGTAGAACTCATTCTTTTGGTTCTTGACTGGAAGCTGCATAGAAAAACAGCTCCCTTACCCAAGGTTTTATTAAATTAAAGTTGCTGCACAATATGCAGCTACAAGCTTAGAGACTTTCTCACTAGATAATTAATAGCCCCTCCAGCTCAGACATTTCCTTTGCTGCACTGCCAACTTAGTGGTATGCTCCTTGAAGAGGGTAAGGTATATTAGGCCAGAGATCCCACCTCTGCTGTTTGTCTAGCATATTTTGTTGATTTGTAGAAGTAGAGGTGCATTAAGTATATTGGCATGGGTACATGAGTACTATTCCTGCATTGATAGATATAATGTGGAGGTGCCAGTGTTGGACTGGAGTGGACAAAGTCAACAATCACACGTCATCAGATTATAGCCCAACAGGTTTATTTAGAAACACAAGCTTTCGGAGCTCCAATCCTTTGTCAGGTGCTAGTGAGGATGGATGTATTGGAGACAGAATTTTACTTTATAAGTAAAAGAGCAAAGGGTCATATAACTGATGTAAATGTATTGAATGCACCTAGATGGCTGTTAAGTCTTTAATCAGTTAGAATGAAGATGCATATTTTGATTGATTAGCTGTGTTCGATACATTCGCATCAGTTGTATGACCTTTTGATCTTTTACTTATAAATTCTGTGTCCAACACATCCTCCCTCACTAGCACCTGACAAAGGAGCAGAGCTCTGAAAGCTTGTGTTTTCAAATAAATCTGTTGGACTATAACCTGGTGTTGTGTGATTTTTGACTTGATAGATATAGATACAGATAGAGATGTCAAACTCAAAAGGTGGGATTGCCCATGTGCATTACTAGTAAGAAAAATGTAAGGTGGGGAAAATTAGAGTTAAACAGTTCTGATTGAAAGAAGTTTCAGTGCCATTAAAGGCTAAATTTGATATAAATGAATAAAGGAATATATGATGGGTGTGCCTGAGATGTTCAACACAGTCATTTTCTGTGGTGGTGGCTTGCAAGTCTTTTGTGAAAAGATATCAGTTGTACACATCCTCCTTGTTGTGAAGAAAGGTCAGTGAGCTTGTGGTGCATAAGTGTTGTAGCTCATTTTATGTTTTAAGTATGAGCCCTGGCAGATGTATAAGAGTCCGGAGAACTGATGTGCAAGTAGTGCAGTGCTGCATGGGTAGCTGCAATGAAGTAAAAGACATTGATTGTACATGAGGCATCTGATGGAGATGCCTGGCACGCAGTGTTGCACGTGATAGTTCTGTGCAGTGGCAAATTTACAATAATAACTTGCATTCATTGGGCCGTGAAACATAGGATAGGCAGTGGGAAATATTCTGACTGAGTGCAGCAGATCATTATTCCTTTTAAAATACTGAACCTCTACATCCACTTCTGCTCAGGCTTCTTTCATCAGTTGGCGTGGCCTCTTGTTTAATCCTTCAGGAAAAGTACTTCCCTTCTCCTGGATAGCATTCAGGAGAATACTTAAGGAAGCATTACTGAACCATGATACTGCTTTTTACTTCTGACATCAAGGGTGGGTGGTTGGTTGGTTATGATAAGCAGAGATTGAGTAATACTCCTGAGTTGCAGAAAATGAAGTGATTGTCCTTTTAAATTTAGCGCCTGGAAGTCAGACCCAGTGTGGGGCAGAACTTGCTGCCCACCTGCCTTTAAAATTTGGTGTTTTTCCCACATACATGTAATGAGCTGAGAAGAACATAATCACACTTCAGGAACTTGCCTGTTCCTGAGCAGATGTGCCTCGTACCTGTTAGGCTCACCTCTACATTTAGATCCCCCAAAAACTTCACCCACAATATCTTTCTTTTACAGCTTTGCAGTTTCATGAGATAGCAGATGAGCAACTGATATATGTTAATTTTACTTTTATCCATCTAATAAAGTGACAAGAAAAGTGGGTCAAAAATTAAGAGTAAGAAGAAAATGCAAGAAAGAGTGGGTACATCACCTGTTGATGAGGCAGAGGCAGTGATAGATACTTTGAAAAATATGGGCAAGTGCACATACATAAAATGCCAATCTGTCTTCAAATTTCCAACTCCCAAATTTGAGGGGCACCCAGCCCATAAGCAAGCTGGGAGAACATGTACTGCAGCTTAAAATATAGACTTCCAAATTGTCTATTTTCATGTTCAAAATCAGCAACTTTGGTTGTAAATTAAACAAGCTGTTTTCAAGTGAGTCAGTGTACCTAAATTTGGTCCAGTTTCAGATTTATTCCAGGATCATTTCACATTGCCTATTGTCATGTTTGCAGTTTAGCTGAGTCCATGTCATTGTTACAACTAAACAAACCTACAAATATCCCAGTCTGCAGTTTTCAAGAGACAGTGTATAACAAAAGCCAAGTTAATTTGTGAATATAATAGTGGATTTTCTTTTGTTTGTAAAGCTTGGCATGGTGGGGAGGGAGTGGTGGTGGAGTATTGCAAGGGGCAAAATGCTAGTGGGAGTAGATACTACATGAAAGCAATGCTGAAAATTCCTGCTTTCTATTTATATGTTTGGGTTTCTTTGGGTTGGTGATGTCATTTCCTGTGGTAATGTTATTTCCTGTGGTGAAGTCACTTCCTGTTCCTTTTCTCAGGGGGAAGTAGATGGGGTCTAACTCGATGTGTTTGTTGATAGAGTTCCGGTTGGAATGCCATGCTTCTAGGAATTCTCGTGCATGTCTTAGTTTGGCTTGTACTAGGATGGATGTGTTGTCCCAGTCGAAGTGGTGTCCTTCCTCATCCGTATGTGAGGATACTAGTGAGACTATACAGACAATGAGCAAAACTAACATCATTTACAAAATACCATGCAAGGACTGTAACAAACGCTATATTGGACAAACAGGCAGAAAACTAGCCACCAGGATACATGAACACCAACTAGCCACAAAAAGACATGACCCTCTCACAAGTATCCTCACATACAGATGAGGAAGGACACCACTTTGACTGGGACAACACATCCATCCTCAGACAAGCCAAACAAAGACACGCACGAGAATTCCTAGAAGCACGGCATTCCAACTGGAACTCTATCAACAAACACATTGAGTTAGACCCCATCTACCACCCCCGAGAAAAGGAACAGGAGGTGACTTCACCACAGGAAATAACATCACAGGAAATGACATCAACCCAAAGAAAGCCAAACATATAAACAGAAAGCAGGAATTTTCAGCATTGTTTCGCATGAGGCCCACTGAAGATGTTACCTCGTAAGGTCACAAAACATCTGGAAATGAACCTTGGAGCTCAGTGAGCAAACCTACATCCAAAACCTCAACCTGAGTTACAAATCTTCTCAAAACTCATCACATGAGTTTTATTTCCATTGAATGCATTCAGATTGACTCATCCGGAATGGAAATTGGCTTATATTATTGAAGATGTACTGTCATGGAGAAATTAGTCTCAAATAATTAAATTTTGGATAATAAGATAATTTGCCTCCTGAACATAATTTACCATAAGACCATAAGACATAGGAGCGGAAGTAAGGCCATTTGGCCCATCGAGTCCACTCCGCCATTCAATCATGGCTGATGGGCATTTCAACTCCACTTACCCGCATTCTCCCCGTAGCCCTTAATTCCTTGTGACATTAAGAATTTATCAATTTCTGCCTTGAAGACATTTAGCGTCCCAGCCTCCACTGCATTCTGCTGCAATGAATTCCACAGGCCCACCACTCTCTGGCTGAAGAAATGTCTCCGCATTTCTGTTCTGAATTTACCCCCTCTAATTCTAAGGCTGTGTCCACGGGTCCTAGTCTCCTCGCCTAACGGAAACAATTTCCTAGCGTTCACCCTCTCCAACCATTTCTTTTTACTTCAATAATAGTGATTTTGGAAGAAAAAAAGTCTTCCAGTTCTTGTCACTCAACCAATTTATCATAATACAAATATTCTCCCAACACTATGAGCTGTGATCAGATGGAATTGTAAACTTTTTCCTTCAAATAAATGAAAAGACTTATCTTGAACAATGGGAGGTATGTTACATTAAGGCCGCTAGCCTGTTATGGATGTTAATGGAAAGATATTAAAGTTGTAAGGTGGGATTGAATACCTGAAGAACTATTCATAATATAGAACTAAGTAAAATTAATTATCTTATTGTTGCTAAAAATTAGCAGCTGTCTTCAAGAAGTAAATTCAGATCCTGGATTGTTAGAGCATGCATAAGATCAGACAAGAGTTCTGTCTTATTTGTTGGAACAAGTTCCATTATCTGGACTTGACACCATGCATTCTATCCATCATTAAGATTATTTACTTCTTTCTCTGCAACAATACTTACTTTTTTGTGCTCGCTGTTAAGATATGGGCATCAATGGCTAAGGCTGCAGTTATTGCCCATCACTAATTAAACTTGAAAAGGTGGATGTGAGCCATCTTCGTGAACCACTGCAGTCCATGAGGATTAGGTATGTCTCTAAAAGAAAACAAACATCTGTGGAGGCTGGAGGTCTGAAACAAAAACAGGAAGTGGTGGAGAAATAAAGCAGGTCTGGCAGCATTTGAGAGTTTCTCCAGCACTTGTTTTTGTTTGAGATTTATCATGGTGCTTTTGGAAATAGAATTCCAGGATTTTGACTTAGTGACAGAGTAGGAAGGGTGGTACACTTCCAAGTCAAAATGATGTAGCCTTTGTGAGATGGCTCATGTCTTGGATGAAAGCCTGTGACTAATACATGGTGACATGCATAGTCCATGACCCATAAGTGGTTTTCCCTTTCTGATGTTGATGTGTAATATATGTGCAGGTCTTATTTATTGCTTTCTGAACATCTCGCAGTTAACTCTTTGTGCTCTGCATTAACACCTGTGATACAGCCCACAGCCTTGAAATCTACAGTCTGAGAATCAGTTTCTTCCTTATGTTTTTAACTTTTGTATATATAGGACTGTGAATGTTTCTGCATGGCTGAATATGGAATAATACAATCCAGTGCCATCACCATTGCTGTTTGATTCATGGATGCCCTTCTTGTCAAGGTTTAATGAGTGATACAATATGGTTAGGATGTTGGCATCAGTAGCTGTTAAAGCTTTTTCAACTTTCTTCTACAGGGACTGGCAATGCTTGCTGACTAGCCAGCGATGCCCACATCTCAAATGAATAAAAAATGTGACCTAAATTGAAAGATCACATCATAGTATTTTACAGTTTCTGCTTTGTGTTTTGCAGAATCTGGCATCCCTGTTATTTGTACTGCACATTCTCTGAGAAGCCTTATTTTAAAATCCAATGAAGAGAAAGAAGATGGTTGTACAATTTTCCTTTGAATCATTCACCTTCAAATGGTATCTTTCTTGAGTACATTTTACCCCATAGGTCAAGTTGGCCTTTTCCTTTTCCCTGTGTCCTCTCTCCCATTCTTAAATCTCCCTTTGTCACTATGGACCCATTCCAATGTATCATTTAGGTCGTCCTTTTCTTTCCTTTGATCCTACTCCCAGCCAGAACTACATGCCCAATTTTTCCTTTACATTGTTTGTTATTTATTTCATCTGCTGATTCTGTCTCTTGGCCCACTTAATTATTCCATTATATTCTCAACACTTAATATGAAGCATCTACACTTCATCATTCCCATTGCCCTTATCACTGTGACTCTTCATTGCATCTTAGTTGGTCCCTTAAGTTCCAATGAACCTTCCAGTGCCTCCCAACAAGCATATCCTTTAAGTCCTATTGCCAACCAGTTCTTTTCACCCAGCCCACCTTTCTGTGATGTTTTTCTCTTGAGACCACTTTTCATTTTACACCCTTTTCCAGTTATAGAGTCACAGAGTCATAGAGATGTACAGCATGGAAACAGCCCCTTCAGTCCAGCTTGTCCATGCTGACCAGATATCCCAACCCAATCTAGTCCCACCTGCCAGCACCTGGCCCATATCCCTCCAAACCCTTCCTATTCATATACTTATCCAGATGCCTCTTAAATGTTGCAATTGCACTAGCTTTCACCACTTCCCCAGCAGCTAATTCCATATACTCACCACCCTTTGTGTGAAAAAGTTGCCCCTTAATCTGTTTTATATCTTTCGTCTATCACCCTAAACATATGCCCTCTAGTTCTGGACTCCCCAACCTCAGAGAAGAGACTTTGTCGATTTATCCTATCCATGCCCCTCATGATTTTATAAACCTCTATAAGGTCACCCCTCAGCCTCCGAAACTCCAGGGAAAACAGTCCCAGCCTGTTCAGCCTCTCCCTATAGCTCAAATCGTCCAACTCTGGCAACATCCTTGTACATCTTTTCTGAACCCTTCCCAGTTTCACAACATTTTTCTAATACGAAGGAGACCAGAATTGCATGCAATATTCCAAAACTGGCCTACCCAATGTCCTATACAGCCGCAACATGACCTCCCAACTCCTGTACTCAATACTCTGACCAATAAAGGAAAGCATACCAAACGCCTTCTTCACTATCCTATCTACCTGCGACTCCACTTTCAAGGAGCTATGAACTTGCACTCCAAGGTCTCTTTGTTCAGCAACACTCCCTAGGACCTTACCATTAAGTGTATAAGTCCTGCTAAGATTTGCTTTCCCAAAATGCAGCACCTCGCATTTATCTAAATTAAACTCCATTTGCCTCTCCTCAGCCCATTGGCCCAATTGATCAGGATCCCATGGTAATCTGAGGTAACCTTCTTCGCTGTCCACTGCACCTCCAATTTTGGTGTCACCTGCAAACTTACTAACTATATCTCTTATGCTCACATCCAAATCATTTATATAAATGGTGAAAAGTAGTGGATCCAGCACTGATCCTTATAGCACTCCATTGGTCACAGGCCTCCAGTCTGAAAAACAACCCTCCATCACCACCCTCTGTCTTCTACCTTTGAGCCAGTTCTATATCCAAATGGCTAGTTCTCCCTGTATTCAATGAGATATAACCTTGCTAACCAGTCTCCCATGGGGAACCTTGTTGAACACCTTACTGAAGTCCATATAGATCATGTCCACCACTCTGCCCTCATCAATCCTCTTTGTTACTTCAAAAACTCAATTAAGTTTGTGAGACATGATTTTCCATGCACAAAGCAATGTTGACTATGCCTAATCAGTCCTTGCCTTTCCAAACACATGTACATCCTGTCCGTCAGGATTCCCTCCAACAACTTGCCCACCACCGACATCAGGCTCACTGGTCTATAGTTCCCTAGCTTGTCCTTACCACCCTTCTTAAACAGTTGCACCACATTAGCCAACCTCCAGTCTTCCGGCACCTCACCTGTGACTATCGATGATACAAATATCTCGGCAAGAGGCCTAGCAATCACTTCCATAGCTCCCCACAGAGTTCTAGGGTGCATCTGATCAGGTCCTGCGGATTTATCCACTTTCATGTGTTTCAAGACATCCAGCACTTCCTCTTCTGTAACATGGACATTTTTCAAGGTGTCACCATCTATTTCCCTACATTCTATATCTTCCATGTCCTTTTCCACAGTAAACAGTCATGCAAAATACTCATTTAGTATTTCCCCTATCTCCTGTGGCTTCTCTCAAAGGCCACGTTGCTGATTTTTGAGGGACCCTAGTTACCCTTTTGTCCTTAACATATTTGTAAAAACCCTTTGGATTCACCTTAACCATATTTGCCAAAGCTAGCTCATGTCCCCTTTTTGCTCTCCTGATTTCCCTCTTTAGTATACTCCTACTGCCTTTATACTCTAAAGGTTTAATTCGATCTATCTTGACATATGCTTCCTTTTTCTTAACTAAACCCTCAATTTCTCTAGTCATCCTGCATTCCCTACACCTACCAGCCTTTCCTTTCATCCTAACAGGAATATCCTGTCTCTGGGCTCACGTTATCTCATTTCTGAAGACTTCTCATTTTCCAGCTTTCCCTTTTCTTGCAAACATCTACGCCCAATCAGCTTTTGAAAGTTCTTGCCTAATACTCAAAATTTGGCTTCCTCCAATTTAGAACTTCAACTTTTAGATCTGGTCTATCATTTTCCATCACTATTTTAAAGCTGGTAGAATTATGGTTGCTGGCCCCAAAGTGCTCCTCCACTGACACCTCAGTCACCTGTCCTGCCTTATGTCTCAAGAGTAGGTCAAGTTTTGCACCTTCTCTAGTAGGTACATCCACATATTGAATCAGAAAATTTCCTTGTGCACACTTAACAAATTTGTCTCCATCTAAACCCTAACACTATGGCAGTCCTAGTCTATGTTTGGAAGGTTAAAATCCCCGACCATAACCACCCTATTATTCTTACAGATAATTGAGATCTCCTTACAAATTTGTTTCTCAATTTCCCTCTGACTATTAGGTGGTCTATAATACAATCCCAATAAGGTTATCATCCCTTTCTTATTTCTCAGTTCAACTCAAATAATCTCCCAGATGTATTTCTGGGAATATCCTCCCTCAATACAGCTGTAATGCTATCCGTTAACAAAACGCCACGCTCCCTCCACTCTTTCCTCCATTTCTGTCCTTCCCGAAGAATTTGAATCCTGAAACATTAAGCTGCCAGACCTGTCCATCCCTGAGCCATGTTTCTGTAATTGCTATGATATCCCAGTCCCATGTTCCTAACCCTGCCCTGAGTTCATCTGCCTTACCTGTTAGGCCTCTTGCATTGAAATAAATGCAGTTTAATTTATCAGTTCTACCTTGTTCTCTGCTTTGTCCCTGCCTGCCCTGACTGTTTGACTCACTTCTGTTCTCAACTGTGTCAGTCTCAGATTGATCTCTTTCCTCAATCTCCCTGGGTCCCACTCCCCACCTTACTAGTTTAAATCCTCCTGAGCAGCTCTAGCAAATGTCCCTGCCAGTATGTTAGTCCCCTTCCAATTCAGGTACAATCCATCCTTCTTGTACAGGTTACTTCTACCCCAGAAGAGATTCCAGTGATCCAAAAATGTGAATCCTTCTCCCATACACCAGCTCCTCAGCCATGCATTCATCTGCTTTATCCTCCTATTCCTCCCTTCACTAGCTTGCAGTAACGGGAGAAATTCAGATATGACTACTCTCAAAGACCTTTTTAAATTCTGGCCTAACTCTCTATATTCTCCCTTCTCATCCTTTTTTCTTCTTATGTCATTGGTTCCAGTGTGTACAATGGCCTCCTGCTGGTCTGTCTCCCCTTTGAGAATATTCTGCACCCTCTTGATCCTGGCACCAAGGAAGCAACACACCATTCTGATCTATCGCCGCTTGCCACAGAAATGTCTATCTGTGCCTTGGACTAGAGAGTCCCCTAACACAATTGATCTCTTGGAACCAGGTGTACCCCTCATTGTGTTAGAGCCAGTCTCAATACCAGAAACTTGGCCGTTTGTGCTACATTCCCCTGAGAATCCAACACCCTCTACATTTTCCAGAACAGCATGCTTGTTTGAAATTGGGATAGTCACAGAAGGCTCATGCACTACCTGCCTACCTGTCTTACCTTTCCTGGAGTTAACCCATCTATGTGACTGTATCTGCAACTTTTCTCCCTTCCTATATCTGCCATCCATCACATCCACTTGTTCTTGTTAATTCCTCATTGCCTCTGTCTCTCCAACCAATCCATTCGAACTGATAGGATCCTCAGCAAATGGCATTTATTGTAGATATAATCCTCAATAACACGTAAACTCTCCCTAAACTCCCACATCCAACAAGAACATATCACTCCACTAAAGGCCATTTTTGCTTCTTTCAATCTCCAGACCCAGAAAATAACACTGTCTTATTCCTTTACAAAACACTGTTGCAGAAGAAGGGCTTATGCCCGAAACGTCGATTCTCCTGTTCCCTGGATGCTGCCTGACCTGCTGCCCTGTTCCAGCAACACATTTTCAGCTCTGATCTCCAGCATCTGCAGACCTCACTTTCTCCTAAAACACTGTTGCAGGCTAACTTAATACTTATGGCTTATATTTATAAGTTTAATCAAGACATATATTTAAATAAAACATATAATCAAGAAAGAAACCACTCCATTCACTACTGCAGATTTATGTAATGTCACATTTATATATTCACCTATCTGTTTCTGTGCTGTGGCCTCTCCCAAACAGGTTCCTCCAAGATTAGTTGTGAATTTCTATTTGTTAATTTTCGCAGATGCACTCTGATGTCCAGCGATACATGAATTCAAACAGCAAAGGCAGTAACTGTGCAGATTCACTGCTATATCAGTCAACAATGTGGGTTTCTTTCTTTTGCGCTCTCTCTCTCTCTCTTGCACTGCCTGACCATGTGCTTCCTTTCTCTGTTCCTTTCCCTTTTAAAAGTGCTATTGTTTTGACTTTTCTTTTCTCCAAAGTTCCAAAACAATGCAACGGTATATAACACAGTATTTGCTGCTCTTGGAATTCGAGGAAATCACCTCCAACTCCTAAAATACCTCAAAAAAAGGACCAGCCTTTTTCCAGCCAGAAATGTGTCCTTCTCCATCTTGGATTACCCAGAATCATCTTGTGCCTTATTGGCCTGCTTTGATAAGATTTGCAGGTGTAGCCAGTGTGCTTGCTTGCTTCAGAATGCTAAGGGGCCTAGTCATCCATCACCTCTTACACTGTAACAAGTGAGACTGCATACGACTGAAATTCCCCGTGAATTGATTGACACGAAGAAGCTTCACTTATGCTGTAATGTGTCGTCAGGTTAGTACTATGAGCATAATTTCAGCAGGCTAGCGTGTTAATGAGTATTTGTGGAATGCCACTGAATGTAAAAATGGGAATGCTGGCATAACTGAAAGGTTTGGAGAATTTAAAGGCAAAACTGTAATCTGTAGTTTGAGAAACTGACATTTTGCTTTTGCCTAATTACGTTGTCTCACGTCCCTTTCTAAAAGCTCTGGGTGGGCTGACAAAATCCTGCACTATGATACAGTAACACACAATCTATGGATCCATCCAAAATCAATTTCCATGGTAAGGCACTATTTAGTGCTTTTCTTGATTGTCTATAAATTCACAATCATGCTGTCTTCACTTTCAAGCACTGATATGTTAACTGGAGAGAAACTGAAGTGGTCAATGCACACTAAAACAGGCTTGCATTTGCAACATGTATTTTTCAGATATACCTCTGGTTATTTTCATAAAATTACAATAATTGACATAAATTCAATTTTGGGTGACTAACGAATCTAGAATCTGTAGAAACCTTGTATGCCAATGTCTCCAAACCTACATTGATTCCAGGCAGTTACTACAATTACTCTCACAGCAAGCACTAAGTGCATCATTATCACAGTCACTGCTTCTTCTAGGTTCATAGGTCAAACAGCGATTGACTGTAAAAAGTTCATTACTGACAAACAAAAAGTATTTCAATAATAAACTGGATTAACGGCTGACAGTACCTACATTATAACATGAAGTTAATGATTTCGGTAATGTTATTCAAATGAACTAAATGGAAAAAATGGCAGACAAAAAACAGGAAAGTTTTTTTTTCCCTTTCAAATACTGTTCAAATTACAACTGTAGTTATTCATAATGAACTGTGAACAATCTGTAAACTGCTTTAATTACAGTAATAGAATTATGGGTTGTACATTGGTGCAGCAGTTTGAAATAGCAGCACCCCATGCTGTAGTAATGGTTGGTAGGCTTATATTTATGATATTCTGTACACTATAGTATTGGGACTATTTTATGGGGAGAAAGTGAGCCGTCAACAGTTATAACTGCAGAGGATTAGACAAAGCTGCACATGTTGTCTAAATTTAAGGAAGTAATTAGGAATCTGATACAAATTACTGGGGTTTGATTGAAACAAGGAAGGTAAAATGCTTTTAAAAGAGACAGTATTTTCCTCACAAAAAAAGTTTGGTGATAACATATTTAGAGCCCCACATAATGAAGGTGAGATATATAGATTAAGGTGAAGTACTGCAGATGCTGGAAATTTGAAACAGAGACAGAATACTGGAGAAATTCAGCAAGTCTAACAGCATTGTGGAAAAAAAAGAGTTAACATTTTGAGTCCAGTATGACACTTCTGCAGAAATCCTCTGAATAATTCTGAAGAACAGCCATACTGGACTTGAAATCTTAACTCTTTCTCTTTCCACAAATGCTGCTGGACTTGCTGAGTTTCTCTAATATTCTCTGTGTTTGTGTGAGATACATGGAGTTTTGTCCCTGTGTTCTTCTTTACAGTAAGACACTTTGAAGAAGTTCACCTTTCCTCATTCAGGGATCATTGATGGTTACGTCTTTCCAACAAAAGTTTATTGGGTATCTTATCCTTTCAGAAAGGAATCATTTAATCTTAAGTGAAAAAAATCATTGAATCGGGCATTTTTACAATATTAAATAATAATGGAAATGTGTTTTTCTTTCCTGTGGCTATGGTTCTTTTAGTGATAATTGGGTTGGAATTGGGAAGAAAATTACAATAATTCTTCTGATCTTTGTGTTGGATTTACATGCCACTTAGCTGACAATTCTAACATTTGACACTTGGCCTCTTGCAGTTATTCTTTATCTGTGGGTAACAGTTTTCGCTATAGGCTTTGACTAATGGGTTTCCCCAGTAATGATTACTTTCAATCCTGACATGTGAAAGCAGCTCAGATGTAGATTTCTTAGAAATTTCAATATTGCCATATTCATTTTTAAAAACTTCAACATAATATTGTAGGCTTCGAGGTATTTTCCACATGATTTTTCCTGCAAGGGCTACATTTTGTTTGTAAAGAATGATTGAAGCAGTATTGTATTACATTTCATCATCTGATCACTGTTTTACTATAGCGTGTGAATAAATATTTAAACCATTTTTTCAATAAATGTTTTGTTGGCTAGGCCAACATTTATTGTCCATCCCTAATTGCCCAGAGGCTTGTTTAAGAGCCAGCCATATTGTTGTTGTTCTAGAGTCACATGTAGGCCAAACCAGGCAAGGATAGTGGTTTCCTTTCCTAAAGGGCATTCGTGAGCCAGATGGGCTTTTCTGACAATTGACAATGGATTCATGGTGAACGTTAGACTCTTAATTCCAGAAGAGGGGTAAAGGACACACCCCTGTCTCCATCAATGTTGCTTAGGAGGAGGTGATCAAGGACTTAAGTTCCTGGGAGTAAAGATCAGTAACAATCTATCCTGGTAAATCCACATTTGCACTACAGTCAAGAAAGCACACCAATGGCTCTACTTCCTCAAAAGGTTAAGGAAATTTGACATGTCTACAGACACTCTTTACCAATTTTTATACTTGAACAATAGAAGGCATCTATCTGGTTGCATCACAGCTTGGTGTAGCAACTGCTCTGCCGAAGATCAAAGAAATTAGAGAATTGTGAATGCAACCTAATCCATCACAAAAACTAGCCTTCCTTCAACTCCATCTACACTTCCTACTGCCTCAGCAGAGCAGCCAACATAATCAAAGTTCCCTCTCACCTCAGTTATTCTCTCTTCCACCCTCTTCCAAGATGTAGAGTATTTCTTGAATGGTGAGAGATTGGAAAGTGTTGATGTTCAAAGAGACCTGGAATCTGTATTGTTAGGCTGAAAGCCCCTAACAGGTTCTAGAAGGTCTGATCAAAATGATTACAAGAAGATTTGCACCTTAATATGAAGCAAATTTATTAACTTAATCTCCTTGATATAGATTGGAAGCATATGCAAACTAATGAGTGAATCTATTAGCTTAAACTACATAATATACAAACTCCCCAATCCCATGTGCTCTAATTTTACGTACTAATGTCCTGTGGAGGACCTTATCAAGATCCAAATACACTACTGATTCTCCCATGTGATAATTAACATTTTTTCTACTGCAGATGTCAAGCCCTCTTAAGAGTAGGGTTCTATTTTCAACTTCCAGTCTGCTGAAACCTTTCTAGAGTTAATAGGATTCTTAAAGATAGCCACCATTGCATCTACTTTCTCTATTGCTATTTCCTTTAATACAATGGATGAAGCTCACCTGGTCCAGGAGATTTAACAACCCTCAAACCAACGATTTTTTCAAATACTGCCTCATTACCAATACTAATTTCTTTTAGCTGTTCTGTTACATAAGGCACTTAATTTTTTTTCAGAGACTTCTGTATCTCCTTCAGTAAAGCTGAATGCAAAGTAACTATTTAGTTTCTTTGCAACTTCCCTGTTCTCCACAATAAATACTTCGGACTCAACTGTCATGAGCCCATATTTATTCTTGCTAATCTTTTTTCCTTACATATGTTGATAGAGGTTATTACAATCTGTCTTTATGTTCCTTGCTAGCTTGAATTCATACTCTGTTTTCCCTTATCAGATTTTTGGCTGTACTTTGCTAGGTTGTAAATTGCTTCTAGTCCTCAGCTTTTCCTCTACTTCTGACATTGTACAAAACCACTTCATTTGATCTAATGCAATTTTAAACTTCTTTTGCTAATAATGGTTAATTCACCTTTCCAGTTAGAACATAGAACATAGAACAATGCAGCGCAGAACAGGCCCTTCGGCCCTCAATGTTGTGCCGACCTGTGAACTAATCTAAGCCCATCACCCTACACTATCCCATCATAATCCTTATGCTTATCCAAGGGCTGTTTAAATGCCCCTAATGTGGCTGAGGTAACTACTTTTGCAGGCAGGGAATTCCACGCCCTTACCATCCTCTGAGTGAAGAACCAGCCTCTAACATTTGTCTTAAATCTATCACCCATCAATTTGTAACTATGCCCCCTTGTACAAGCAGATGTCATCATCTTAGGAAAAAGACACTCACTGTCCACTCTATCTAATCCTCTGATCATCATGTATGTCTCTATTAAATCGCCTCTTAACCTTCTTCTCTCCAATGAGAACAGACCCAAGTGCTCAGCCTTTCCTCATAAGACTTTCTGTACAGACCAGGCAACATCCTGGTAAATCTTCTGGACACCTTTTCCAATGCTGCCACATCCTTGCTGTAATGGGGGCAACCAGAACTGCACACAATACTCTGAGTGAGTTCCCACTGACATTTTGTATAGTTGCAGCATGACATCGCGGCTCTGGAACTCAATCCCTCTGCAAATAAAGCCTAACGCACTGTATGCCTTCTAACAGTACTATCAACCTGGGTGTCAACTTTCAGGGATCTATGCACATGGACACCAAGATCCCTCTGTACATCCACATTACCAAGAATCTTTCCATTGACCCAGTATTCTGCCTTCCTGTTATTCTTCCCAAAGTAAATCATCTCACACTTATCTGCATTAAACTCCATTTGCCACCTTTCAGCCCAGTTCTGCAGTTTATCCAAGTCTCCCTGCAGTCTGCAACACTCTTCCACACTGTCCACCACTCCACTGACTTTAGTGTTGTCTGCAAACTTACTAGCCCATTAGGTATTTGAGTGTTACAGGAATACATCTGTTGTAGACCTTGGAATATTTTCTTAAATACCAGCCAATGACTAACTACCATTAAAATTTTGAGTGTAATTTCCTTATCAATCACAGCCTATTTGCCCTTCATATCCTTTAAGACCCTAGTTTCAGAATGAACTGTGTGACATTCAACCCTTATGGAAATTTCTTTTACACTAGTTCACTATTTCTCAAATGCTTCTTTATAGCAGGTTATTAATTAGACTTTAGGAGACAGTGAGGACTGCAGATGCTGGAGAGTCTGAGTTAATAAAGTCTGGTGCTGTAAAAGGCACAGCAGATTGGGCAGCATCTGAGGAGCAAGAGTTGACATTTCAGACATAATCCTTCATCAGGAGTGGAAAGGGGACTTAGAAATAAATAGGGGGAGGGGTGGGGATGGGGGGATGGAAATGGGTAGACGAAGGTAAAAGGTGATTGTGATAGGTTGATGGGAAGTGTGGAGCAGATAAGTGGGAAGGAAAATGGACAGGTAGGTCAGGTTACAAGAGTGGTACCGAGTCGGAGGGTTGGATCTGGGGTGGGTTGGGGTGTGGGGAGATTTGGAAACTGGTGAATTGAATGTTGATGCCATGTGGTTGTAGGCTCCGGAGGCCGAAGATGAGGCCCAGAATTGACATGTCATCGTCAGGAGTGGGAACAGGGTTGGTGAGGATTGTGGAACTAACAAAGGAGTCACGGAGGGAACGGTCCCTGCAGAATGCAGATAGGGGTGGGACGGAAATATATTTTTGGTGGTAGGGTCTGACTGTAGTGGTGAAAATGCTGGAGGATGATGCTGGATTTGGAGATTAGTGGGGTGGAATGTGAGGATCGGGGGGTTCTATCCTTTTTGTGGCTGGGGGGTGGGGTTTAAGGGCGGAGGTGCACCTCCATGTGATCTCCTCTACATTGGAGAGACCAAGCGCAAACTTACAGAATAGCTCAGGGAACATCCCTGTTCCATATGGATCAATCAACCCCACATTCCAGTGGCCATCCATTTCAACTCCCCTCCCACTCCCCAATGACATGTCAATTCTGGGCTTCCTCCACCGCCTAAACAAGGCCACCTGCAAACTGTAGGAAGAACACCTCATCTTCTGCCTTAGGAGCCTACAACCACACGGCCTCAATTTTCAAATCACCAGTTTCCAAATATCCCCCACCCCATCCCTGATTCCAACTCTCTGACTCGGCACTGCCCTCTTGACCTGACCTACCTGTCCCATCTTCCTTCCCACCTATCCACTCCACACTTCCCACCAACTTATCACAATCACCTCCTGCCTTCGCCCACCTATTGCCATCCCACCTACCTTTCCACCAAGCTCCAGCCTCTCCCTATTTATTTCTCAGCCCCCTTCCCCCTCTCCAGTCCTGATGAAGGGTTATGCTCAAAACATTGACTTTCTTGCTCCTCAGATGTTGTCTGACCTACCATGCCTTTTCCAGTGCCACACTTTATCGACTCTATTAATTAGTTTCTTATTACACAACACCAAATCCAAAATAATCCAATTCCTAATTGACTCCTCACCATACCATTCCAGAAAGTATCTCTTTACACTCAAGGAATTCATCCTCTACAGCATTTCTGATAACTTGTTTAACTCAGTCTATATACGGATTGAAGTTCCAAATTACATGCATCACTAATAGTGTGCCCAACATTAATAGCCGGAGGAAACACCACAGAAGCGCTTCAAAGGAGGCTCCCAAGCACTGAGGATGTCACCTAGACAGGGGACGAAACGTTTGCAACAAAAACTTCCAGCTCGGCGAACAGAACCACAGCAACGAGCACCCGAGCTACAAATCTTCTCACAAACTTTGAATTAATAGCAGTATATAAATAGTTAGCTCAGTTGGCTGGACAGCTGATTTGCAATGCAGATTGATGCCAACACAATTGGTTCAATTCCTGCACTGGCTGAGGTCACCATGAAGGTCCTTTCTTCTCAAACACTCCCATTGCTTGAGGTGTTGTGACCCTCTGGTCCAGTAGGACAATGGCAACTTTACCTTTTTTATATAAGCAACTCCTGTAATGTTTGCTTTTCTTACTGTTTCTTAGCTCCACCCAAACTGATTCTTTATCTTGACCCTTCTATTACTAACATGCTGAAACAATTCCTTATTAGGAGTATTATCCCACCACCTTTTCCTTCTGATCTTTTCTTTCTAATTGTAAGATACCCTTTGATATTCTATTCTTCTGTAATCTTGCAGCTACATCTCCATAACAACATTTAAATCATACCTTTTTACTTCTATCCACACCATAAATTTATCTATCTTTTTACAAAGTGCTTTCAATTCTGTTTTTATAATACTATTATGTAATTTGACTGGTTGATTCTCATATTTGTTTCTGCCCCTTTCCATTCATATTTACATCTTTTCTACTTCCAGTAACCAGCTTTGATTTTATTTTGTCTAAATTCTCCTAACAACATAGGTTATAAGAGATAGGATTTATAATCATCGAGAAAGGAATAAGTTGATTTGAGATAGTCAACGCGGTTTTGTGAAGGGTAGGCCGTGCCTCACAAACCTTATTGAGTTCTTTGAGAAGGTGACCAGACAGGTGGATGAGGGTAAAGCGGTTGATGTGGTGACAGGGGAACCTCGATTATCTGAATACAATTATCCAAAAATCGGATTATCCGAAGGAGATCTCAAGGTCCTGACAGAAACATTACATCAAAGATATGTGTCCAACACTGATCGCCTTTTTTGTTTACAGTGATTAAAAGTGCTGCCGAGAATAGTCCTGGACTGATGGGAGCGCAGGCACCATCTCTAAATGATTGACCTCCCACCCCATCTCTCTCTCTCTTCCCACACTTTCCCTGGAGTTCTACACAGGCGTGTACCCTGAACCCCCCTTCCCCAGATAATCTCTCCAACACCGTCCTGTACAGGGCAAAGGTGGACTCTGAAAAAGTTGCAGTAAAAAGTTGTGCGTGCGTGTACTATTTGGAGTCTCACCCCCGTCAAAAGGCAGAATGAGCTGCAGCAGTCTTGTTGTTAGTGTCCAGTCCTACTGCCCTGGAGAGGGGTTGGGGATGGGGGCAGAAGGGTGGTGGGGTGGGGGCAGTGTTGGATGGGGTTTGGGTGGCGAGCGTGGGGGCGGTATTGGACGGGGTTTGGGGACGGTGTGATGGGGTTTGGGGGTGGGCGGGGAGGCGGGGTTGGACAGGGTTTGGGGTGCGGGCGGAGTTGGATGGGGTTTGGGTGGTGCGGGCGGGGGGGGGGTTGGATGGGATTTGGGGAAGGGTGTGCTTCGCATGTGCATGCGCGCTGTGCCGCTGCTAGTCACTTGAATGGGGAACAGTCTTAATAGAAAACTCTGAGCCCCAGAGGAAAGGCATTGAATCAATTAACTAAATAATCAATTATCCGAACAAAATAGTGCCCACCCATCTCGTTCGGATAATCGAGGTTCCTCTGTATATGGATTTCAGTAAGGCGTTTGTTAAGGTTCCCCATGGCAAACTATTGCACAAGCTATGGAGGCTCGGGATTGAGGGTGATTTCGTGGTTTGGATCAGAAATTGGCTAGCTGAAAGAAGACAGAGGGTGGTGGTTGATGGGAAATGTTCATCCCTGAGTTCAGTTACTAGTAGCATAGCGCAAGGATGTGTTTGTCATTTTTATAAACAACGTGGATGAGGGCGTAGAAAGATGGATTCGTAAATTTGCGGATAACACTAAAGTTGGTAGAGTTATAGAGTAATAGAGATGTACAGCGTGGAAACAAATCATTCAGTCCAGCTTGTCCATGCTGACAAGATATGCTAAATTAATCTAGTCCCATTTGCCAGCATTTGGTCCATATTCCTCTATTGTGGATAGTGCAGAAGGATGTTGTAGGTCATAGAGGGACTTAGATAGGTTGCAGAGCTGGGCTGAGAAGTGGCAAATGGAGTTTAATGTGGAAGAGTGTGAGTTTAATGTGGAAGGAGCAACAGGAATAAAGAATACTGGGCCAATTGTAAGATTGTATAGATGAGCAGAGAGATCTCTGTGTCTGTGTACATAGATCCCTGAAAGTTGCCACTCAGGTTGATAGAGTTGTTAAGAAGGCATATGGTGTGTTACCTTTTATTGATAGAGGGATTGAGTTTCGGAACCATGAGGTAATGTTGTAGCTGTACAAATCTCTGGTGCGGCCGCAGTTGGAGTATTGCGTACAGTTCTGTTCACCGCATTATAGGAAGGGTGTGGAAGCTTTGGAAAGGGTTCAGAGGAGATTTGCTAGGATGTTGCCTGGTATGGAGGGATGGTCTTCTGAGGAAAGGCTGAGGGACTTGACGGTGTTTTCGTTAGAGAGAAGAAGATTGAGAGGCAAATTAATTGAGACATATAAGATAATCAGAGAATTAGATAAGGTGGACAGTGAGAGCCTTTTTCCTCAGATGGTGATGGCTAGCCCAAGGGGGCATAGCTTTAAATTGAGGGGGGATAGATATAGGACAGATGTCAGAGGTAGTTTATTTACTCAGAGAGTAGTAAGGGCGTGGAACGTACTGCCTGCAACACTAGTAGATTTGCCAACTTTAAGGGCATTTAAATGGTCATTAGATAGACATATGGACGAAAATGGAATAGTATTGGTTAGATGGGCTCCAGATTGGTTTCAATGGTCGGTGCAAAATCATGGGCCAAAGGGCCTGTACTGTGCTGTAATGTTCTATAACCTACATTTAACTCTCACCGATAGCACTAGCAAATCTTCCCACCAGAATATTAGTCCCAGTCCTGTTAGGGTGTAACCCATCCTCTTTGTACATGTTCCCCCTGTTCCACAATGGTCACAGTGCTCCAGAAATCTAAGGCTGTATACTATTTTTCCAGACACCTTAATTCACTCAATCTTCCTAATTTATACTCACTAGCATGAGGTACTGGGAGCAATCCTGAGATTACTGCCTCAGAGATCCTGTTTTTTAATCAATTGCCCGACTCCCTAAATTTTGTTTCCAGACCTTATCCCTATTTCTATCTATGTCATTTGTACTATTGTAGATCACAACTTCTGGATCTTAACTCTCCGCCAAAGGTATGTCCTACAGCTGCTCTGTGACATCCTGGAATGTGGCATCAAATGGGCAACATATCATCTTGGAATTGTGTCGAAACACACAAACACTTCTCTGTTCTGCTAACGATTTGCCACTATTGTCCTGCCATTCTTCTTCCTCCCCACCTGGGCAGCTGACCCACTTGTGGTACCACAGCTTGTACCTTGTTACCTTCCTCTGAAAAAGCATCGCCCTCACTAGTATCCAAAATGGAAATTCAGTTAGTAAGTAAAATAGACATAGGGAATTCCTGAACCACTTTTCTGGTCTTTCTAGACTACCTAGCAGACATCCATTCCCTTTCTGTTTGCCTTTTCTTTAATCATCAGTGTGACTACTTCATTTAATTTGCCACTTCTCGGCTTCATTATGCATCATAGTGACTCCAGCCACCTCTTGAATGCCAAAACCCAGAGTTCAAATGTTTGAAGCGGGAAACAATTTCCACATGATTGTCTAAGCCACATGAAGTGTCTATAACTGCAACATGGCATTCTAGGCAACTGAGCTACTAAGCTCTTTCTGAAGCATTGTTTCAAACTATTTACTTAATGGGAGATGAAAGTGGAATGTCAAGTTACTCACCAATTAGCTCAAATCTAATTATTTTGGGATCCTTTCCTTGCTACTTATCCTTGTCTGATTGCAGTACTGTACTTTCCCTTAGTCACTGAGTATGCTTATTAAGTTTATGAACATGATAAACTTGATCAACATTATCTTTAATAAATTGAAGATTTGGTTCTTTTTATTAAAAATTGGTTCTTTTTACTGCTTCTTTGTCAATACCCTGTCTGACTGCAGTATTGTCTGCAAAGCCACTGATTTTATACAGTAGTCTTCTGTCTACTCATTGCGCGACTTCGCAAGAGGCCTAATGCAGTGTGATACCTTGTACGTCTCAAACTTCTGTGACCTTCAAAGCTTTTTGGGGTAATGGCAGGAACTTTTGCATTTTATTCTTTCACTTGTTGCCACCAAATAATATTCTTGGTATCTTTGCAGCTGCTAAGTAATATTTAAAGAGTCTGCTGAGGTTAGGAAACATTAACATTATTTAATAAACATATATAACAGTGACTATCTCTTTCCATGGTGCTACAAGATGGAGCTTGATCATGTGGCATTGCATGAGGTAATGTACATGATCTCATTAGCATTACACATCATGTTCAACCCTTTATTCTACAGTAGATGGAGTGCTGATCACGCAGGCTGATTTTTCCTGAATGATGGTGAGCTTGTTGTGCTGTTGGAGCTGAACCCATCCATGTTAGTGGAGAGTCTTTCAACATAGCCCTGAGCAGACAAGGGTGGTGGACAAAGTTTAGGGAAGTCAGGAGTGGAGGTTATTCACCGCAGAATTTGCACTCTCTGAGCTCTGTTTGTACCTCAGTATTTATATGGCTGATCCTAGAAAGTTTCTGGTTAATGGTGATGCCCAGATGTAGGAAATAGTTATTGCCTGGCATTTGTGTTGCACAGATGTTACTTGTTACTTATCTGCCAAAGCCTGAATGTGGTCTGGATCTTGCTGCATATAGACACAGACTGCTTCAGTATCTGCTGATATTGAACTCTGTGCAATCGTTAGCAAATATTCCAGCTTCTGACTTCATGATAGAAGGAAGATTATTGATGAAGCAACTGAAGATGATTCATCCTAGGACACCACTTTGAGGAACAACTGCAGTGCTATTCTGGCATTGAGATTCTCCACAGCCAGTGGAAGGTTTACCCTGATGCCCTGTGACATTAATTTTGCTGAAGCTTCTTGAGGTTCTATTCAGTTAAATGCTTTCCTAATGTCAAGAACAGTTACTTGCACTTCACATTTAAAGTAATCTCTTTTGTCCATGTTTGTACCAAGGCTGCAGTGAGGTTTCGAGCTGAGTGGCCCTTGCAGACACTAAACTGATCATTGTGAGCCAGCTATTGCTATGTCTAGTGGGTTGGTAGTATTCTTGAAGAAACATTCCATCACTTTGCTGATAGTTGAGGTTAGATTGATTGGGCAATAATTGATAGAATTTGATTTGTCCTGTTTTTGTGGGCAGGACACACCTGAGTAATTTTCCACATTCTCAGCTGTTTGGTAGTGTTGTAGCAGTACCAATATAGTTGTACTCTAGCTCTACTGGAATTATGATATCTTTACACAAGAAATTAAGCTTCAGTTATCTACAGCACGTAGGTGAATCAAGGGAACCTGTCTTTTTATAATGATAACAGCTCTATAATGTTAAAACAGCAGCACATGCAGCAAAACTAATCAGGGAATTTAAACTTGTTTCAAAGATCACAGGAACCAGCTAGAGTGGGACTGAAATGACAACCTTTGAAAAACAATTGCTATCTCAAGCCTAATAACTCAAGTTCACTTTCAGTATGGTCATCATGATTAGTATTGTCTTTCCATTTATCACATTGCTTTTTTTCTAAAAAAAACTTCAGTTCAGTTTTTAACCTTATTTTTCCTCAATAAATGATCATTTGCAACACTTACTATTTGATTTGTATACAGATCCATTTCAGATCTTATTTGTAATTCAGCAGGGGGATGGGAACCTAAACTGTCGTTCCATTGTCCAGGAGGTTGAGAGCACTAAGGTCAAAAATGAGCTTTCAAGGTTGCAAGAGTTCACCGGCAAGCAGGAAGGTGGTTTGAAGTGTGTCTATTTCAATGCCAGGAGCATCCGGAATAAGGTGGGTGAATTTGCAGCATGGGTTGATACCTGGGATTTCGATGTTGTGGTCATTTCAGAGACATGGCTAAAGGAGGGACAGGAATGATTGTTGCGGTTCTGGGATTTAGATATTTCACTAAGAACAGAAAAAAATGGTAAAAGAGAGGGAGGTGTGGCATTGTTAGTCAAGGACAGTATTACAGTAGCAGAAAGGACGTTTGAGGATTCGTCTACTTAGGTAGCATGGGCTGAGGTTAGAAACAGGAAAGGAGAGGTCACCCTGTTGGGAGTTTTCTACAGGCCTCTGAATAGTTCCAGAGATGTAGAGGAAAGGATAGCAAAGATGATTCTGGATAGGAGCGAGAGTAACAGGGTAGTTGTTATGGGGTTCTTTAACTTTCAAAATATTGACTGGAAATACTATGGTTCGAGTACTTTAGATGGTCAGTTTTTGTCCAGTATGTGCAGGAGGGTTTCCTGACACAGTACGTAGACAAGCCAACAAGGGGCGAGGCCACATTGAATTTGGTACTGGGTAAGGAACCTGGCCAGGTGTTAGATTTGGAGGCAGTTGAGCACTTTGTGGATAGTGACCACAATTCGGTTGTGCTTACTTTAGCGATGGAAAGGAATAGGAATGTACAACAGGGTAAGAGTTATTGCTGTGAGAAAGGCAATTGTGATATGATTAGACAAGATTTATGATGCATAGGTTGGGATAGGAAACTGCAGGGGATGGGCACAATTGAAATGTGGAGTTTATTCAAGGAACATCTACTGCATGTCCTTGATCGGTGTGTACCTGTCAGGCAACGAGGAAATGGTCAAGTGAGGAAGCCGAGGTTTACTAAAGAAGTTGAATCCCTTGTCAAGAGGAAGAAGATGGTTTATGTTAGAATGAGACATGAAGGCTCAATTAGGGCACTTAAGAGTTACAAGTTAGCCAGGAAGGACCTAAAGAGAGAGCTAAGAAGAGCCAGGAGGGGACATGAGAAGTCATTGGCAGATAGGATCAAGGAAAACCCTAAAACTTTCTATCAGTATACCAGAAATAAAAGAATGACCAGAGAAAGATTAGGGCCAATCAAGGAAGTTGTGCGTGAAGTCCGAGGAAATAGGGGAAGTGCTAAATGAATATTTTTCATCAACATTCGCATTGGGAAAAGACAATGTTGTCAAGGAGAATACTGGGGTACAGGCTACTAGACAAGAAGGTATTAAGGTTCATAAGGAGGAGGTATTAGCAATTCTGTCAGGTGTGAAAATAGATAAGTCCCCGGGCCGGATGAGATTTATCCTAGGATTCTCTGGGAAGCCAGGAAGGAGATTGTGGAGCCTTCGGCTTTGATCTTTATGTTGTGATTGTGTACAGGAATAGTGCTAGAAGACTGGAGGAGAGCAAATGTTGTCCCCTTGTTCAAGGAGGGGAGTAGGGACAACCTTGGTAATTATAGACCAGTGAGCCTTACTTTGGTTGTGGGTAAAGTGTTGGAAAAGGTTATTAGAGATAGGATTTATAATCACCCAGAGAGGAATAAATTGATTATGGATAGTCAACTTGGTTTTGTGAAGGGTACGTCGTGCCTCACAAACCTTATTGAGTTCTTTGAGAAGGTGACCAACAGGTGGATGAGGGTAAAGCAGTTGATGTGGTGTGTATGAATGTTAGTAAGGTATTTGATAAGGTTCCCCAAGGTAGGCTATTGCACAAATTATGGAGGTAAGGGATTGAGGGTGATTCAGAGGTTTGGATCAGAAATTGGCTAGCTGATGAGAAAGTACTTTGATATGCATTGCATGAGCCAAGAGTTGGAACTTGTGATTATGAACCTCTCATTTTTGGCTGATGCAGAGTCTATGAACTTTGGTAGGTTTTAAGCAAGAAGGAAAATGTGTAAAAATAGCTTTTTATTGACAGTTGTATTAATTATAAACTGCAGAACTGCAACTCGGCATTGTTATGCCTCAGGTATTTTACTCTTCCTTTCATTGCATATCGGGTACATCCAAGAGATTGGGTGGGAAGCAATCATTTTACATGCCTAAATTTCTTTACTTGGTTTGCAAGTAGCATATTTTAAGCAGAATAAAATTCAAAACCAATT
Organism: Chiloscyllium plagiosum; assembly: GCF_004010195.1. Taxonomy (NCBI): domain Eukaryota; kingdom Metazoa; phylum Chordata; class Chondrichthyes; order Orectolobiformes; family Hemiscylliidae; genus Chiloscyllium; species Chiloscyllium plagiosum. The sequence continues at coordinate 50,842,487 of NC_057722.1, read as the reverse complement.
GTCTTACTTCTACTGATATTAATTATCTTGTTTAACTTTAGCTCTGGTAAATAGAATTTAGTGAGTATTTGCAAAGTCTGAAAAACTGAAAAATATAAAGCCTCAATTAAAGAAAACTGATTTCAAAACAGTGAACTGAAGAAAATAAAATTATCCTGTCAAGTAATTTGCTGCAATTGGTGTTTATGTTTGAATTTTCAATGGTAAGTTGGCCACTGATTCCAGATAATAGATGCTTGTCACTTAGATTTGTTTGCCACTGTTGCAAATGAGCTTAGGGCCTTACCCTTAACACCGCATTTACTGTTGCAGATGGTGCTACATGGAGGTAACAGCTGGTCTTAGTACCAAAGATCTTGTTCTTTGCATCACTGGTTACCGTGTCAAGCGGGTTGCCATCAAAGTTACTGCAGCCTTGAAATGTTATATTTTTAGGTTCTTCCAAGGGACGTTAATCTCTGAAGCTCTCTTTGCCAGAGCTGGGCATTTCATTACAGACATGGTCTTGCAGGCACTGAGGGCATTGTGTTTGACACTGCTGAATTCTCTGGGCTAAGATTTCAATGTTTGTGCTCCTGTGACAATAAAGGCGCTCAGAAATTGCTCATTCAGATTCTTCGGCAGGAAGGGCTACTGCCCTGACTCCTCATCTTCCAATTGCCCAGACTGCTTTGGATCTTCATCGCAACTCCTAACATGTGTGATTGGATCTAAGTAAACAAGGGAAATCCCTTGAAGAAATGATTACTATTCAGTCTCCAGAGCTGCAGACATCAAGTCAGAGTGTCCAAATAACCAATACAATCTGCTCATTAGGCAAACACTGATTAGGCTACGAGACTTTCTGTGCCTAGACTGGTTATAGATTCTAGTATCCTCTTGCAATTATTTCTGTCATTGAGGTGGTCTGTTACACTGTCTATTCAATGGCACTCCAGAATGATTTGGCCTTAGACAAGGACAGCTAATCTGGGCAAAAATAAGAGTAGGAGTGGAGACAGCTGAAGGAAGATGAGGCATTGGGAGATGACATTGAACTAAGAAATGAGCATGCTGCTTTAATCTTCTGAGATTACAACCTCCCTCCCTCTTCCGCACAGTATTAGATCTAAGTTGACATTAATGAAGCAAGGGGCAGCCTTGCCCTGAGTGCAAGATCTGTGGGATCTTTGTGCTATTTCACTTCTCTCTGTTGTTAAGAGCCATGAGCTTCTATCCAAGAAGCAAGATTCCTACTAGTGACCCTAGCCAATGCTTAAGGGGTCAAATTTATTGTACTATGCTTAAGCAGAAATCATGCCAAAATGTTTGTGTTTCTGTACAGATTTGGTAAGGAAACTTGCTCTGAAGTTTCTTGTCTCTTTTATTTGTCTGTCCAAATGCAAACAAAAAGGCATGACAACAGTGTCAAATTGTTTCCTATTTATAAGCTATTTTTAGAATGTATTTTCTTTACAAAATATAAACACTTACTGGGTGCTTCTTTATTGCTGTTTAAAGCTCTTTAATTTTTCTAAAATCAGGATAACGTCCTTGTGTGGATTATGAAATAGAACATTCTGAAACTTCAAAGCAGTCATCCTCTACATTTAATGGTCTGACGAGAATTAACAAAATATGTAAAATTAGGGAGAGGCAGTATGAATCTCAGGAAAATCTGTGTGTGAAAGCATGATTTTTCAATTGAGTTTATTGACAGTTTATCCACAAGCCTGTTGGGAAGTAACTTATTCATGGTTTAACCTCTCATTTTTAGAGTGGGTCCATTGCATATTTCAGTAATTTTTAAAAATTGCATACCTTAACTATGGGGAGAAAGTGAGGACTGCAGATGCTGGAGATCAGAGCTGAAAATGTGTTGCTGGAAAAGCGCAGCAGGTCAGGCAGCATCCAAGGAACAGGAGAATCGACGTTTCGGGCATAAGCTTCCTGAAGAAGGGCTTATGCCCAAAACGTTGATTCTCCTGTTCCTTGGATGCTGCCTGACCTGCTGCGCTTTTCCAGCAACACATTTTCAGCTACCTTAACTATGGGGTCAATTTTGGTAGAATTCAAAACTAGTTTTGAGAAATTATTGCAATCCTTGTTATATTCTGAGTTATTCAAAGTTATCTTCTGAATTAAGATTTGAGATGTAGTTTCATTTATTTGCTTGGTATTGTACTATCAGCTTTACTCTTTTCCTAGTGCCTCATATCATGTCTCTTTCCTCTGTTGCTGTTGTTTCTTGCTCACCATTGTGCAGAACAAGGATAATCAAGTTGTAAAAATCACTCTAGCTGCTAGTTTCTTCTGAATATCCGCAATGGCAAGGATTTGTAACGTTTTGGACATTTAGCAACAGACAGAGAATCTCAGTCAGAAACACACTTCTAAACTTAATGTACTGTCAAACCCAAAAGATTTTAATTGTGCAATATGTGAGACGCATTTTGAATATAAACTCACCTGGATTACTTCCGAAGAAAAATCATACTGGCCTCAAAACATGAACTCTGTTTCTTATTTATCTCTCTTTTTTTTTATCAACTTGAAGTCCATCCCTGAAGTTTCCAGTGAAACCAGAACGAGGAAAGATATGTTAAATCCCCTCCAGGTTTTGTTTGAAAAATAAACACAATTAAAAACAAAATTTGTTGTATTGACTGCCATGGTGCCAAGTGTATTTTGTCACTTGTTAAGTAAATCAATTTAAGTGCACATGTAGATTAGATTAGATTCTCTACAGTATGGAAACAGGCCCTTCGGCCTAATAAGTCCACACCACCCCTCCGAAAAGTAACCCATCCAGACCCCTTTCCCTAGCCTATATTTACTCCTAATCCTAATGCACATATCATGATGGGCAATTTAGCATGGCCAATTCACCTGACCTGCACATTTTTGGATTGTGGGAGGAAACCCACGCAGACACGGGGAGAATATGCAAACTCCACACAGTCACCCAAGGCTGGAATTGAACCTGGGTCTCTAGCGCTGTGAGGCAGCAGTGCTAACCACTGAACCACAGTGCCGCCCCTTGAGCCACTGTGTCGCCCATGTAATAACTAATTTTCAGTGAGAAACCAAAAAATTTGACAAACTGAGATTTAATTTTAAGGAACTACTTTGATTTCTCAATAAAAATTTTATTCAACCTCCTATCTTGCTCATTCCCATTCCACCTCATCTTTGCTTCCTTTCTTATGCTCAAGGTCAGGGGAAATTAAATTCTTCCCAATTAAGGCAGTATTGTTAGGATCAAGCACCCTCAGTTTATGAATAATATAGGCAGTGCTATACTATTCTTCATACTTCATTTCGAATCTTAAAAGAGCACACCATATCATGCCACGTGACAATTTTGCCATTTTCTCCAATAGTCAGCCTGTGGCCTGAGAGTGAGATGTCAATGAGTGAAAAATCATGATTTTGTTAAAGCCCATGCCCATTATAGGGAGTGTCTTAAACACACAACAAGCAGACAAAGGATCCTCTCCAATAATTTGTTTTATACATGTTTGAGCTCATAAAACATGTTCTTTTTACATTTCCAAAGAGATGTTTAACTTTTTGTTATAGTTCAAATAGAGAGAGGCATTAAAAATTGTAAAACACAAAAACTTACAAACTTCTTAAGGGATTAAACAGGATGAATGCATGAAAGAGTCCCTCTGCCTGGAATGGTGGGGTCTAGAATCAGGTTACACCATTTCAGAATGAGGGGAAAGCCATTTCTTTTGGAAAAAGTTGAGCTTATCCTATTGCCTCGAGAGAAAGCAGTAAACTAAAGCAGTTTGGAGTATCAAATAGTTGGGATACAGGTTCCTTTAAAATATTTTTGAGAGTTTTTCAGAACATTGTTATGAAAATGTTAGTGTAATATTGCCATTGGTCTTCTTACATTTTGTGGTCCTGACTTTTCTAGTACACTCATTGATATTGTTAAAAGATTATTTCCAATTTTTAGTTTGAAATTTAGACTAAAGTTTCAAAGGTAACTGCTAAGTAATCCAAACAATAATTTTATGCCTGTTCTGAGAAAGGATCATTGGACCTGAAACATTAACTTTGATTTCTCTTCATAGATCCTGTCAGACCTGCTGAGCTTTTCCAGCAACTTCTGCTTTTGTTAATAATTTTATGCCAGTGGGGAAGGATACAATTAAATCTCATGTTATAAATAATTTCCCTGTAGTGCATTTACAAATTAAAATGTATGAATACCACTACACATTTTTCATCAGCCTGCAGTCTTTATTTGAAATACTGACTGGAGTGATTTCTAACAAATAAAACTGGATAGAAAAGGTTAAAAAACAGAGAGCACTGTATGTAGAAAAGCATCTGTCATGAATAATTGGATGCTTTTTTTTCTTGCTTTGGCACAGGATGGGGAAAACTACCTCTGACTAACTGCTTAAAGGTAGCAGTTGAAACATACGGGGTGATAGAAGCAGGAAAATGCTTCGGAACATTTGCTATCTGATAAACAGTAGCAGAAGTCAATTTATTGCACCAATCGTTAAATAATGGCACTGATTATAAGGCTGCTAACTGCAGCAGCTGTAATTGTCTGTCATAAATCTTTGTCGTCTGTGACAGCAGAACAATTAAATGAGCCATCTGCTTCAGGGCAAATGACTTTCGATAAATATCAGCTCTGCTGAAATGTACTTGGATGTGTCTCAATATTTTGGAGAGCCATTCAAGTTGCTTCCATAAATGTGAAGTTATTATTGGTTCGTATTGATTTTGCCACCCTTATTTAACGCCAATGTGAGTGACTCAAGGCTGAGATGAATAGTGTCTTCTCCTTATCTGATCAACTCTCTCCTCCTAAGTGCATGTTCTAGTGAAAAAATAATTACAGTTCTTTTCAGAGAATTCTGCAGAGAAATGCAACCAACAGAACTCAATAAGCCGTTGATATTTTTTAATAAAGCAAGTATACAAGTGAAAATGTATTTCAGAATCTGAAGTGCTTTTTTTAAATTCAGTACTGTTAGAGTCAATTCGATATGCTGTCAACTTTGCAATTTGTCATTTTTTAACAGCTGTATTTGTTCAGAATATTGGCTGATACAGAATTTGATGACCAGAGTTACATTGTGAGAAAAGTGTTGAATTCAACAGGGTGAAGTAAAGGTCATTACATTTTGGATCAGTCAATATAATTATATTACAGTACTGAGGCCAAGAAAGGTCTTTTGATCTCATTTAAGTTTTGTGGTAAGAAATTTGAATCCTATATTGCCATTTTTGTGCTGGGGTATGATGGGCATAGTTCACCTTGGCCAGGTGTCAGTTTCTTTTGTGATCGTTCTGATAGAAATGAGATCACAGAAGAAATAATGTTTTCCAAGACAGAAAGCAACAGAAGTAAAACATTCAGTTGACCAACACGCAGACTTATGTGTATCATAATAAATTTTCTGTGCTACTGTAATGGAGAAAGCTAATTCTTCTATCTATGGCAAATATATAGCATTTCCATTACTGAAGTAAACTTTATGAAATGTGGGTTATGTGGATGGGATGTTGTACTGCCACACTATATTGCATAACAGGAAAGACTGTTAGTCAAGACTATGTCTTCAGGTCTTCCAGGAATCTCTCAACTAACAAGGATATTCTGTTGTTACTATTGTTAGCTCCACCACTAGAAAAAGAGGAATTTAGACAGCACTGGAATAAATGTGATCCCACTATCACCTACTTTCATCAGACACTGGTGTTAAATCACTACCATCTATGCCGTGAAAATGTCTAGTAGTAATTTAGATTAAAAGCAGAAGGAAAATTCTAACTATTGTTGGTTTTAACACTGCTGCATGATGAAATATCTGCAGCTGATCTTTGGAAGAAGTCAGAACTGAAGAAATTCAGGTACTTTTGAAGGCTCCTGCGGGGGCACAGCAAGCAGTTGCTGCGAAGTCTGAGATTTTTGGCAACAAGGGCATGGATCTCTCTGACCAGGTGCCTGAAAAGATTCAGTCTCCCAAGACACTTTTTTGTCATCTCAATGCAGTCCATTTTTAATGGTGGATCCTATGCAAAGGGTATGAACTCTGTCTCATTTGTGCTCAGTGCTAATTTCCTTTGGGCTCCTGGTGCCTGGGGCCTAACCCTTCCTGTAGAAAACGTTGTTCTGAATTTCGTCTTTCCCCCACCCCATTGGATTTTGTTTGGCAGCTTTGCCTCCTACTGTTAAAGTCCCATGATGCCTGGAAGGTGACAACTCCCTGGCCTGCTCAAGCACTTACTGACCATTCTCTGTACATTCTGTGTTGACTTGATAGTGTCTTTGCATCGTGCATCATTTCACGAGTCCAACCCGATTCCCTGGGCTGGTCTTGATTGCTTGCTAGTTGTGTCCATCTCCATGCACTGGCCTGCCCAAGACTCATCATGAGCTTGTGAACATTCTGCACTTGTCCATCAATAAAGACTGAATAATCTCTTTTACAACCTAAGTGAACATTAACATTGCAGTTTCAGACACAAACATACCTTTGGCTTACCGAAGCATGTCTCAAGTGTAACAGTTATTGTAAATTAGAAATTGACTTTCATGACAAAAATGCATTTCACTTGTTGGATAATCTAATGTTTTTCTCCTCTCATGGTGATACAAATAAACTATAGGTCAGCTTTCAATTCACACTCTTTGGACCCCGCTATAGTAGAAAATGCCAGGGCTTCAGAAGGAGGGTGTTTGTGATAATAGTCTGTGATAGTAGTTCTGTTTTTAACAGAGATTGACAGTTTCCACAATTTTCTGTTTAATTCCCTCTCCTTCTGACTACATTTGTACAGATATAGTGTGAGACAGGATGGGCCTCCAACATTATTGCTGTGGAGCTTCATTTTGAAAAATTATTATAAATGGATTACTGAAGTCCTAAGGTTGACCAGCCACTCACTCAATCTAGCACATGACCTGGAGTTCTACTGGTGTGGTATTAGTGTCTCTAACTCTGAGCCAAGAGATCTGGGTTCAAGATTCACCTGATCTGGATATGTGTCGTGACATATCTGAACAGGTTTATTAAAATAATTATAACACACATTTCCAGATTCCCAATAATCAAGGACATTATCAAAATCACCTTGTCCTTTGAATACTATTGACTCCAATGTCCTCATTGATCATTGAGTTATTGGAATGATAGCTGGAAGCATTAAACAGGTCCCTAGTTTACATTAGCATCATGCAGTACTGTATTCATTTCATCAGCCTTCAAAGTAGGGAGGGTGTTTCTCTATTACTTGCTTAGCTATGCCATTTCCAATCCAGAGGGTTTATTTTCAATTCATTTATACCTGACACTTCATTACTTGCTTCCTTCCTCAGCTACATTTAAATTGATTTTAAAAAGCTGAAAAAAATAGACTGAGGAAATTTTCTGCTGAATTTGGAAGAAAACTGTCCATAAATATTGAACAGTATCTGAGGTGGGAATTTCCCCTTTTGTCACAGCAGTTTAAATCTAGTACCAAATTCAGGAATATCTCATTATACTGCAACTTTGATACAGCAAGCAAATAGGCAAACAACCAAGCTGATAAACTCAGACCCAACAAATCTGAAAGTTACAAGAAGTTAAGCATCATAGAAATGTATAGCACATAAAACTGACCGTTTGTTCCAACTTGTCCATGCTGACCAGATATGCTAAACAGATATGCTAAATTAATCTAGTCACATTTTCCAGCATTGACCCTATCCCTCTAACCCCTACCTGTTCATTTACCCTTCCAAATGGTTTTTAAATGTAGTAATTGTTCCAGTCTCCACCACTTCCTCTGGCAACTCAGTCCATACATGCACCACCCTCTATGTGCAAAGGTTGCCCTGAAGGCCCCTTTTGAATCTATCCCTTTTCATCTTAAACATATGTCCTCTAGTTTTGGACTCCCCCAGGCTGGAGAAAAGACCTTGAATATTTACCCTATCCATGCCCATCCTGATTTTATAAGACTCTATAAGATCAATCCTCAGCCTCTAATGCTCCAGGGAAAATAGCTCTAGCCTACTCAGCCTCTCCCTATAGCTCAGACTCTCCAACCCTGGCAACATCCTTGTAAATATTTTCTGAACTCATGCATAAAGCCATGTTGACGATCTCTGATCAGTCTTTACCTTTCCAAATACATGTAAGTCCTATCCCTCAGCATTCCTTCTAACAACTTGCCCACCACCAATGTCCGAGGAGAAAGTGAGGACTGCAGATGCTGGAGAACAGAGCTTAAAAATGTGTTGCTGGAAAAGTGCAGCAGGTCAGGCAGCATCAAAGGAGCAGGAGAATCGATGTTTCTCGCACCTCCCCCCTCACGTCCCTCCAAGGCCCCAAGGGATCCTTCCATATCCGTCAGAAATTCACCTACACCTCCACACACATCATTTACTGCATCCACTGCACCCGATGTGGCATCCTATACATTGGGGAGACAGGCCACCTACTTGCGGAACGTTTCAGAGAACACCTCTGGGACACCTGCACCAACCAACCCAACTGCCCTGTGGCTGAACACTTTAACTCCCCCTCCCCCCGACCTCTCCGCCCCCACCCCCTCTCCGGCCTATCACCCTCACCTTAACCTCCTTCCATCTATCGCATTCCCAATGCCCCTCCCCCAAGTCCCTCCTCCCTACCTTTTATCTTAGCCTGCTTGGCGCACCCTCCTCATTCCTGAAGAAGGGCTTATGCCCGATACATCGATTCTCCTGCTCCTTTGATGCTGCCTGACCTCCTGCGCTTTTCCAGCAACACATTTTTAAGCACCACCAATGTCCACCAATGATAGTTATAATCTTTTTTTTAAATTTAACTTTTCAGATGTATGACTATTTAGAAGTTAAAATAAATGGACTTTTAAAAATGTTTTTTTCATGTGTAGAACTTCTAATTGTGGTGGAAAAAATTAGACATTTCACAACTATAAAATTAGTTTTATAGGGCCATTAATGATGTTCAGCATCATAATGAAGTTAGTAACTGTTCAACTGCCAGTAACCATCTTATTCAGCAAGTTATAACTTTTCCAGTGCATTTAGATTAGATTAGATTAGATTAGATTACTTACAGTGTGGAAACAGGCCCTTCGGCCCAACAAGTCCACACCGCCCACCCATACCACTACATTTACCCCTTACCTAACACTACGGGCAATTTAGCATGGCCAATTCACCTGACCTGCACATCTTTTAGACTGTGGGAGGAAACCGGAGCACCCGGAGGAAACCCACGCAGACACGGGGAGAACGTGCAAACTCCACACAGTCAGTCGCCTGAGGCGGGAATTGAACCCGGGTCTCTGGCGCTGTGAGGCAGCAGTAAGATTTAGCAGCAAGGTGTAGAGGTTCTCATCATTTTATGATGGCATGGACAGTAGCAACATGTTGACAAGTCTTCATTGCAACCTATGAAGGTATGAACTCTAAAATTGTTGTCCATTTCAGTGGATTAATGATGATGAGTGCTTACAGTTTCAATGTAGTCACCGCAGCAAAATCTAGCCCCATTATTATCCTTCGCACACAACTTCATGCTGTAAAATTTCCTTCAAATTTGAACTGTAGGTCAGATTGTGCATTTCTCATTTGGCTAGCTGCTATACAAGCTTATACCTGGAACTTATTATTCAACTCAGTTGGGTCTGATGATGAAAGTTTGGATTCAATCATCTTATTGAGGATTAGCTTGGCATTGACAAAAATGACTAATGCTGATTTTATTTGTATTGCAAGCTTAGCTTAGCGTTCTGCAGTTGCTAATTTGATAACAATGCAGCATCACATATGAAAGTACATGAGTAATACAGTCTATTATTATACTGCAGTGGTTGAGATATTTCGGTTAAGATTGGAAACCTTGGGTTGAATCTTACATATGTTGGCTCATTGATCGCTATGGAGGATATCTCTCCATGAGTCCCTGTAAGTTTTCTTGCTTTGTCACACAAAACTTGCCTCAGTAGCTATTTACCTCTAACTGATCTCTCACCTGATGCAAGCTTGATTCTTTCACTTGCTGTCGTGGAAGGACTCACCACTGCTGGGATATCCACCGTCTGTGTTGTCAGAGCCATCTTAAAGGGACTTTTTCCATCCAGACAACCATTGCTACCCTTAGTGGTTTGTGATATTTGCCCCAAATTTAGCAGATAATAGAAAATTGGTGCCCAGCTTTGCAGCTAGGATCCTGGATATTATAGTGAACAAGGTGATGTGGGGGCTAGGGACATTCACTAACTCCAGGAATGGCAATGTAGGGCATGACTCCAAACTCTGCCAATCTGCTCCAAGTTGTCATCCAGGTCAGTGGAGTCTCAGCTGCCTGGAGAATGTGTGGTAATATTGGAAGAAAGTCTTTCTCTGTTGTGTAGTGTAAGTGCCAACAGTATCTCTCTGCTATTTTACTTTATCTCTGCTACTGCAACTACTTTCCACCAGCACTCATGCTGTACCATTCTCACAATCACATGCAACATCTTCCCTCATTTCACTCAACAACCCACCCTCTGCCCCACTACGAGCTGCATCCCTCTCCATTGTATACAAACTCACCATCCTTTTCTCACTGCATCCATACTATCACCCACACTAGAACTTAGACCTCATCCAAACCCTCCCTTTCGCTCAATCTGGCAATAAATGGCTTAAAATAGAGCAGAAAAAGCCAAGACAGATTGTGGGGTGCCAGACATTTGGTTCTTCACCACACTTGAATAAAGTGTGCTGACCGTGACCCCCCCAAATGTCTGCCCGATCGTACCAAAGCTCTTGGGCTGATATCAGAGGCTGCCCTTGACTTTGAACATGGCAATTTAGTTGACATTCAAATTGTGTGACTGCCACATTAGCTGCTGGCATATAGTTCAGGTGGTACACTGATGTAGCTTGGTGACATGCAGCAACATGTCTACTTCCTTGACTGGTAACTCCTAGCAGTCATGAGATGCTGCCTGGCATAATAGACAATAGACAATAGGTGCAGGAGTAGGCCATTCTGCCCTTTGAGCCTGCACCACCATTCATTATGATCATGGCTGATCATCCTCAATCAGTATCCTGTTCCTGCCTTATCCCCATAACTCTTGATTCCACTATCCTTAAGAGCTCTATCCAACTCTGTATTGAAAGTGGATTGGAGATATGCCATGACGGCGCAGAGAGGTTGGCATATGTTGTACCCTGGAGCATGCCATGAGATGTTGGTGTTGAGTGTCTAAGATATCTGTTCAGAGGAGCAAATGGTGAGCTGAAGTTGTCAGCTAACCACTCAGACTTTAATGTCAGGAATTTTTGATGTCCACTTTCCCTCACAATGATAGTACAATAGGAAACTGCATATTAATGAGGTGAGATTTACAGTAATAATAAGCAACAATGTTTGTTAATTTTACTTTTCACAACTGTCTAGTGAGAATCCTGTCTTGCCTCCCAGAGCTGTGTTGGAAAATGCAGCTAGTTACTCATGATGTCATGATAGCCTTGCTTGACTTCTCACGGAATTCTCCGAAATTTCTTGCCATAGATTGCATTGTCCAGCATTTGATAAGATTACGCCTCTTATTTTTGACTTGATCACAGGGTGAAACATGGAAATTTGAAATGTGAAGCGAGGATCTGGTTGTACATAGTAAAATATGGGAAACTGTGGGAGGGGGCAATTATAGGTAGTTAACTCACCTTGACAGGGACAGTGTGTGTCAGGATTGTGAACAAAACTATACTGTAATGACAGGGTTAAGGGTTAAAGATGAAAGTTGCAGTGCTGGATCTGTAGTGGTGGGCTATCTAGGAAGTGCCAGGTAGTAAAGGACATAGTGCTTTGGGCATGGTCCTGATGATCAAGCTGATCCAGTGACTCTCGGTACCCAGCATGCCCTGCGTTTATTTTCCATGATCTCTTGATTCCTAACTGCGACCTACGAATTGAAAATGGTGCAACCAAATCTAGAGAGGGTGGACTCTGTTATTTTTCAGGCCCAAAAGGCAGGCTCCATTTCTGAGTGATTGGAGGTCTTTCAAAGGACAATCACATCAATCATGCACTTGCAGAGTACAGATTGAAGGTATTTGCAATCATATGAAATGTACATAAAATATATGCAGTGTACAACTGCGTGGGTACACATGCTGGTCATATGCAATCTTGACCATGTCATTTTTCCTTGCACATCTCTGTGAAGCAGAAGTAGTCCCAGGCAACCTTAAAAGAGGCACCTACAGACTACAGAGTACAAAGCTAATGCAAAACTTCAGATGTTGCACAGGAGCACAGAACTGATTCGCTGTCAATTTGATCTGAAAATATAATGCAACGCACAATATGTGCAATGATGCCTTTCATGGGTAATGTGGGTCTAGAAAGAGAAGTGCTCAATGCTCAGTACTCATATAGCACTTACAATCTCCTACAGTCATTTGCAACAAGACTGGTTGTGCATTCATTGGAATAAGGTGCAATATCAAAGCTCAATGTAGAGTCACTCTGTGGCCCTTCTTGTCAAAGTGCTCCAATCCCATTTCGGAATAGTCATCATTTGTGAGTGAAGCGAATGCTGATTACTCACATTACTAGGAAATGGTACTGTCCTTTATGTTCCTCATACATATTAATTGCAAGTGTGACAGATGGACACAGCCATCACAGGGGTTATCATCTCTGTTGCTGTGATGAAGCTGCAGAGAAACAGAATAGATCTGTCAGCAAGCCTTGGATCAGCAGGAATCTCGAACAGATACAGAACAGCCTTCACATGAAGTGGTCTCAGCTGAAGGTCCTCTAAAGATACAGAGAACATAAGGAAAGGCCAGAGTTTATTATCCTTGATGCCATTTCCTCCAATTGAGCGAGATGCTGTGGCGGCACAGACTGAGAATGTCCAGACCACAGTCATAGACTATGCCTACTGCTGGAGTGAATGGGTAGCCAGTCTATCCCAGTGACCATCAAGGTGACAGCTGTGTTGAACTTTTATGCAACTGGCTCCTTGAGACCTGTGTGGGATGTCTCAATCATTTACTCATAAATGTACAAAGGCTGTTACCTTTGACATTTGTACCAGATCACACTGTTTCATCTCATTTCTCTGAGATGAGGTCAGTGTCGCAACCTGTGAGATTGGATTAGGTAACACTGCTGGCTTCCCCAGCTACCACACCTACCTGGATTACACCTCTTCCCAGCCTGCCTCCTGCAAAAATGCCAATCCATATTCCCAATTCCTCCGCCTCCACCGTATCTGCTCCCAGGAGGACCAGTTCCACCACAGAACACACCAGATGGCCGCCTCCATTAGAGATCGCAATTTCCCTTCTCACGTGGTTGAAGAGACCCTCCAACTCATCTCATCCACATCCTGCACCTCCGCCCTCAAACCCCGCCCCTCCAACCGTAACAAGGACAGAAGCCCCCTGGTCCTCACTTTCCACCCTACCAACCTTCGCATTAACCGCATCATCCGCCGACATACCCGCCACCTCTAAACGTGATATAATTCCCTCCCCACCTCTTTCTGCTTTCCGCAAAGACTGTTCCCTCCGTGACTACCTGGTCAGGTCCATGCCCCCCAACAAACCACCCTCCCATCTGGCACCCTCCCCTGCCACTGCAGGAATTGCAAAACCTGTGCCCACACCTCCTTCCTCACCACCATCCAAGGCCCCAAAGGAGCCTTCCACATCCATCAAAGTTTCACCTGCACATCCACCAATGTCTTTTATTGTATCCGATGCTCCCGATGTGTTCTCCTCTACATCGGGGAGACTGGACCCCTCCTCGCAGAGCGCTTTAGGGAACATCTCTGGGATACCCGCACCAAATAACCCACTGCCCAGTGGCTCAACATTTCAACTCCCCCTCCCACTCTGCTGAGGACATGCAGGTCCTGGGCCTCCTCCACCGCCGCTACCTCACCACCCAACGCATGGAGGAAGAATGCCTCATCTTCCGCCTCGGAATCCTTCAACCCCAGGGCATCAATGTGGACTTCACCAGTTTCCTCATTCCCCCTCCCCCCACCTTACCCCAGTTCCAACCTTCCAGCTCAGCACTGTCCTCATGACCTGTCGAACCTGCCAATCTCCCTTCCCATCTATCCGCTCCACCTTCCTCTCTGACCTATCACCTCCACCCCCACCACCCCCATTTATCTATCAACTCTGGAGGCTTCCTGCCTCTATTCCTAATGAAGGGCTTTTGCCTGAAACGTCGATTTTCCTGCTCCTCAGATGCTGCCTGACTTGCTGTGCTTTTCCAGCACCACTCTGATCTAAACTCTGGTTTCCTGCATCTGCAGTCCTCACTTTTGCCTGGCTTCCCCAGGTGCAGGGCGCATATTTTTTTTTAAACTTGTTCACAACAAGTATGCATTTAAAGCCAATTAGGTGGTTTTATCAAGTGGACGGTAATATGGTATGCAGTGTGATTTGGCCATGACCAAGTTTGCAAAGTCATGCATGTGATTATACATGCTCCGTCAATCCTCCCCTCCCCCTTCCTACCCAAACACTGTTTAAGCACCAGACACAAAGCTATCTTTCCTTAGTCACATCACATCTTTGAACTGTAAATGATTTGCATGCATAATATGGAGAGGACTGTGTCATAACATAACTGAGTTTATCCAGAGAAAATGGTTTCATTCTGTCAGTGTGGAAGTGATCTGTGATCATTAGTATCTCTTCTTAGACATTTGTGTCTGGTACCCTGGGAGCTGCTACAGCCTTGAGAACTCTCATGCTCCTGTTGCACTTGAGGGGCCAAATGTCTTTTAAGGATGATTACTGGGGCCATGGCTGATGCTGACTGAGGCAGAGTATGGATACAATACAGCCCATTCTTTGACCATGGCCCTGAGGGAGCAGACAATAGTCCTCCTGAAGATGATGGCCTGCTGCTTGGATCAGTCAGTGGACATCTTATAGTTCAATCTGGACAGAGTGGACCACATAATCCTACCATGCTATGCCCTGCACAACTGGAGCAGACAAAGAGAGGGTGTGATGGAAGCTGATGAGCTTGGAATTTGGGAGGATGAAGACATTTAGAAGGAGAAAAAGCACCTCTGTATGATAGTGCTGCACTATCTGGTACTACAAATCAGAGAGGACTTAATTGACAATTGCTTCTAGTAGATAAGACCTGGTTGCAGTGATCACTCATTAACTGTAAGATTCTTGTTGATCAACATGTAATTAGCTTATTTCTGTTCCAAGAGGCAAATACGGTTTCTGTTTAAGTTCTGTTTGTTTTTAATATTGTTGAATGAAAGTGAATGTTTTGAAGCATTTGAAGGCTTTTCTATATGTGATGGTCCCACATTGAACAAATGATAAGATGGTAAGCTTATACATTGGAGAAAGAGTAGCAATCACTTAGAGAGAGTTCAAAGCTGTGTTGTGACTAAGGAAAGATTGCTTTGTGTCTGGTGCTTAAACAGTATTTGGTTAGGAAGGGGGAGGGGAGGATTGATGGAGCATGTAACAAATCACATGCATGACTTTGCAAACTTGGTCATGGCTAGATCACATTGCATACCATATTACTGTCCACTTGATAAAACCACCTAATTGGCTTTTAAATGCATACTTGTTGTGAGCAAGTTTATAAAAAGCTTTTTTTCAGGAAGTCTTAAATGTAAAGCGAATAACAAAATTCTAAAGTTAGAAAGGAAATCCCTCAGACATTCAATGGAAGATGGGGCAGCACATACAAATGCTGTCAAAAATGTTGCTGTATGTTTCTAAATGCAACCTCAATTGTGTTTATTTTATACTTGTGCAATTTCTGCAACAACTAGAAATCAAAATTGTTACATGACTCCTTCACGGTAATTATACAAGGTGCTTATGGTACTTTGAACTAGATTTATTCCTTAAGTTTCTTTGCTTTTCCTTTCATTTTTTTCTAATCAAATCACTTGAAACTCATACCTTTAATCCCTCTTTTAGCTTTTTGTTAAAATTTATCATTGCACTATTGGTGTCAGCAGATAATAAATAAATAAGCAGATTACTTTTTTTTTAATTCTGGAAACCTCCTTCACTATTTGCTTTGTATTCAATATCTAAAGGCCTAATTGATCCAGGAGAAGTATAAATAAGAGAAGCAGATTCTTGTATGAGATCTCCACAAATTCAGAGTGTCCTAAAATGTTTTACAGACAATAAAATGCTTTGGAAATCCTTTTTGTCCACCCGGTAGGGCAGACTGGTTTCTATTTTAACCTACAAAAGAATCATACATTTCAACTAGGAGACATTCAATTACATTAACTTTAATCTACAGAAATAATTGATGTTAATAATCACAAACATAAAAGTAGTATAAAAATTGAGCGTTTCTATTTGCAGTCAATTTGGAGCATGACTATCAGTACAGGGGAGAATCTGATTTGGAGTATAGCTTTGCATAGAGATGACATCATATTACTTGTTATCTACACACCTTTCCAAAGACACTGATTTAGAATTAAGTAACATTTTTATGACTTGTATTGATAGACTATCTCTGCATTCATTACTTCTATGGAGATATATATTTCTGATCAATATATATTTCATCTTATAAATCTTTTTATCTATTGCTCAATGATTAAAATAAGTTTGATGGAGTGATAAGAAAAAGAATGCAAATTCATTTGCAGTTTATGTCATCAAGAGAACTTTGCCTTGTGTATTAATGAGTTTGCATGAGGTTTTCAAAGGTAATGATTTTAAACAATCTTTACACAGCTAAAGATATGAGGAATTTCAGTTTTTCTAGTTGGAGCTAAAAATAAAAACAATTGATTCTTCCACTGTTTGCTCATCTGGAGTTTGTTGAGGATACTGTTGAGGATTCCTGAAGAAGGGCCTGTGCCCGAAACGTCGAATCTCCTGTTCCCTGGATGCTGCCTGACCTGCTGTGCTGTTCCAGCAATAAAGTTTCAACTACTGTTAACTGTAAAAATATTGTGAAAATATTTAAAATTTTATTTCAACCCTGCATCACTGCATTGTATTTGGGGATAATATACTTAACATTTAAAATTACTGTATATTGCTGCAAACAGAGAGATGTGTTGCTGAGACTTTTCATCTTGTACTTATCAAGTCAAACACAATAGTGTCAAATTTCAAATGTTCGCAATAATTTATACAACAGGGAAAGGATGTTGATTAATTGGCAAATTAACTCTGGTTAAGACATTGCTGTGGAGAAAGCAACTCAGAAACCAAAGGCTCTCCAAGCTACTGAGCAATTCAAAAAAAGCCTTGAATCTATTGGGAAACATGTGAGTGTATGTTGCTTTGAGCAGATATAAATGAGTCATGTTGTGAGCTCAGCCAATTATCTTATAGTAGTTGTTAATGTAGCTATGAGCCTTATCAGAATTATTCAGCAAATGCCACCCATTTGACTCTGTAGGAGACTCTGTAGTCAAGGACTGCTCATGTGTGATAAAGGGTGATTGGTGACTAGATATCAACCTCTGTGGAATTATTTCAGTCACGATGAAAGTAAAGTGCAATCCTAAATAAACACGCTTGCAATAGTAGCCTTTGATTTGGGGTAAACATTTCTTACATCATGCCTTTGTTTGGGAAACTTGACTTGTTTGACCCTGCCATTGAGGACTGGGCCTATTATGTGAAAAAAATGTTTTCTTTCCCCAGGAAAACAACATTGTGGCAGACTAGAAACAACAAGTAATTCTCCTGGCAGCCTGTGGAGTTACAGCTTTTTCTGTCTTTAGGACCCTTCTCTCCCTGAGGGACCAGATATTAAAGTCATTGAAGAATTGACTGACATAGTTAAGGAATATTGCAATACCAAGCCTCGTCTAATTCTGAGACACTATTGCATTTATTGAGCAATTTGAGAACCAGAGGAATCTGTTTTGGGGCTTTTGACTGGGTTAAGTCAACTGCAGAAGCCTGTGAATTTGATTTAACCCTTACTGAGATGGAAGTGGACAGTCTGACTGAGCCTGAGGAACACCACTTAAGTGAAGGCAATTGCATAGCCACACTCAGGACATATCTTGATCAGAGGAACTCTAGATTGGCTCACAGCAAAACCCCAAAACAAAGCCAATCCTCAGCCAAATGGTTAAAAATTTCTTCAGGATCCTGGCCAGCAAGCCATTATAATTGTTGCTGTTTTGCAGACTCGAGAGAGCAAAAGAGTCTAACAAGACCAAATTTGAGTAAGATAATTCTTAGGTAAGTATCTAGGAGTTTATCCAGGAGCATTCATACCCTGGAATGTCCTCTGACACCTGGTTTGGAACAGTCAAATATCAAAATCAGAACCAGTCAAGATAAATATCTGGTTGAATGGTCATCCGGTTCTATGGAGCTCAATATCGATGTGGCTGTATCAGTGTTTACAGAACCAGTTCTTAACAAAATTCACTCAGGATTCCAGCTCTTAACTTTGTGCAAGACCTTAGCTAGTCTGAGAACATATACTGGGAAACCTTCACAGATTAAAGGTACAACTTTGGTTCTGGACTCTTATGTAAAGCAGCTGATTCAATTACCAGTGATTGTAGTAAAGGGCTCATGCCCAAGCCTAATGTGGTGAAATTAGTTGTGAGGGATTCGCCTAGATTGGCTCAACAATTTTTAATTAGAAAATGACTGAGTGAATTCCTAATTAAATAACAGTAAGTCTGACAAGAAGGTCTAGGGACTATCAAAGGAGCTTGTATGTTGATCAGGAAGCAATTCCACGATTCTGCAAGGCCTGCCTAGCATTATTTTCCTTATGGGCAAAAGAAGAAGCTGAAATCAGAAGGCTGGGAACTGAAGGAATCATCAAACCATCCAATTTGCGGAGTGGGCAGCATTGGCTATCCCGATTTTGAAGCCCGATGGGTCATTTCACCTTACAGGGGATTTTAAACAAACAGTAAGCCTATTTTGCAGCTTGATAAATATCCAATCCCTCGAGTAGAGGATTTATACACAAAGCTGGCAGGGGCCCTGTCCTTCACGAAGCTGGACATAAGCCACACTTACTTGCAATTGCATTTAGACCAGGACTTACAGAAGTATGCTACAGTAAGTACCCATGAGGGCTTTTATCAATAGCCATTTGGGCTGGTGTCAGCCTGTTCAATTTTCTAATGGATGATGGAGAATATTTTGTGAGGTCTACCTCAGATCACCATTTACCTAGGTGGTGCCTTGATAACAGGAAAAACTAATAAGGAACACTTGGAGAACGTGGATATAATCTTAAGATATTTTTTGAAGGCAGGGCATATAGCAAGAAGGGAAAAATGTGTGTTCCAAATATCCGAAGTGACCTACCTGGGCTACAGAATCAATAAGACTGGGTTACACCTGTTGGAAGATAAAGGGCGATCAAAGGTGCCCTGGCTCCCATGTCTGTCCAGGAGCTTAGATAATTTATTGGGCTGGCAAGTCATTATGAAAAGTTCATACATAATCTGGCATCCATCCTGGCATCTTTGCATCACAGTTAAAAAAAGGGGTCAGCCTTGGAAATGCTCTCATAGAGAAGCCCTAACTTTCAGTGAAGTAAAGAAAGATTTATCATCCTCTAAGGTATTGGCACAATATGATCTGAGAATGGAGTTCTGACGAGGAAGTGGGGACATGCTCACAGACCTGTGGATGAGGGATGGATGGTTGTTCATCAAATAGCAGTACCACTCATATATCGAAAGGAAATATTGTGAGTAGCATATCAAATTTCTATAGCAGCACATGTTGGAATATGGAAAATTCACACATTACTAAATAGGTATTTTACATGGCACAGATGACTTAAGGACATAGTGCAAATTTGTAAAACGCCATAAATGCTAAATAGTGGACAAATCTCAAACTGTGATGAAATCGGCACTTTTAATACCTATACTAGTTTTTAAAAATCTATTCAGTTGAGTTTTAGGGAATTGTGTACAACCATTACCCAAAACAAAAGCAGGACATCAGGAAATCTTTACAATTATGGATATAACAACCTGATTTCCAAACCTATTATTTTAAGGACACTTACAGCTAAGGTGTTCATGGGAAAATTATCTCAATTTTTAAAATTGCAATGTCCTAACAAACAAATAAATAAATAATCTGAAACAGGTAATACCTTCTATCTGATAGATACTATCAGATTCTCAAAATCATTGTTAAAGTGCTTTGGCCTGAATACCCAAAGAAATGGATTTGTTATTGGATTTCTTAATATTGGCTACTGAGAATCTTCAATTAAATCTATTAGATTTAGTCAATTTGCGTCAGTTTATGGCCATGAGGTGAAAAGTGAAAATAATTAAGTAAAGATTCTTAAATGAAAAGTGAATCCCCGATTTTGGATTATATGCCCATGTTTTTAAGGAGTCTTATGGGAACATGTAAAGTAGCACAACAGCACTTTAAAAACTTCACTTGCAAACTGAAAGTATGGGCAGCCACACATGCCATGATGAGAACATTTCCTGTAGGAGACAAAGTATTGGTCTTATTGCTTTTGTAGGAAGAATATCTGAAAGCAAAATTCAGTGGTCAATACCAGATAACTAGGAGGATTCATAAAATGGCCTATCTGATAGATACTCCTGATTGCAGGAGGAAAAATTATGTATGCCACATGAACATGCTGAAGTGATGCCATCAGAGAAAAGTGGACAAGAAGGTGAAAGTTTGTGATGGTGAGAGTAGTGGTGGATGACCCAGACAGTAAGAGTGAGATAAAAGTAAGGGATATAGTTCACAAAGTGAACTTCTTACAATTTGACTAGTCAGTATTGAAATGTTCATATTTAGATGAAGGTCAATGGAAGAGTCTAATAAATTTATTTAAGAAGTACTGTATAAGGAAATATGTAAAGATATATCTGGACACATGACCTTAACGAGAAATGATGTCTGTATAGCAGGCTCAGACCTGATAAAACAACATCCTTATTTGTTTAGCTTAAATGGAAACAGGGATTCAATGCATGCTGGAGATTCACTTAATTTAACCTCGCTGGATTTCATTGGTTGTGTAAGTTCCTAAGGCAGATGGGTCAACTGGATTTTGAATAGACTACAGAAAGGTAAATGTTGTCATGGAAACAGATTCTTCACCAATTCCTTAGAAGATTTTATTGACAGGGTTAGCAGTGCCTCAATTCTTTCTAAAATTGATCTATTGAAAGCAAATTGGCAAGTGGTATTAACATCAAGGACTAAGGAGATATCTGCTTTGTCACACCAAATATATAATATTAATGTCAGTTCATGCTGTTTAGGTTTAAAATGTTGTACATACCTTCCAAAGCCTTATGAATTAAGTGTAACTGAAATAGTTTAATCAGACAATGTCATAATATACATAATGCATGGGGAGAGCATGTAAGGCAATTTAGAATACTTGTTTAAGCAATTGTGGTTAGCTGTCTTAGTGATAAATCTAGTTGAAAGTAAATTTGTAAAAGCAAGAGTAACTAAGCTAGAACATATCACAGGGCAAGGACAAGTGTTAACTAAGAACAACCCAACTGAAGACTCTGGTGGAATTCCCTGTTCCAAACACTAAATTCAAAGTCATGAGTTTCTTTTGGAATGTGTAGGTTTTACAAGAGATTTGTGCCTAACATTACTATGTTAGCTGTAGCTTTTACAAATTTGTTGTGGAAACAAACACAAGTGCTATGGCCAGCAGAATGCAAAGCAACCTTTGAGAAGCTGATGGATATTCTAATCAATGAAACAGCATTAACTGTCCTTGTCTTTACCAACACTTTAATAATGGCAATTGATGCTAATGATTTGTGGTAGGTGCAGTCTGAATACAAGGTATTGAGTCTGGGATAGAGAAGCTAGTGAAGTAGTTTTTCCAAGAAATGGGATGGAAAAGAGACATTGGTATTATTGGTGACTGTTAAACATTTTGTAGTTTATGTCTGGTGTGGTGGATGCAATGAAACATTAATCTATATTGACTATAATTTGCCAGCATTCAATGGAAAGTTTAAAACTCTAAATGCAAGACTGTTCAGATGGAATCTGTTGAAAAGGTTGTTCATATTGCTGGTAAAATTAATTTAATCACAGATGCTTTGTGCCAAATGTAAAATTAAATAAATTACAGATTTAAAAGACTATAGAAACTTTTGTAAGAATGGTGTAGGGGGAAGTAAGGATAAATAGATGTTAATCTTGTGTATTGATGTCTCCCTGTTACATAGCTTATGATGAAATATGTTTTTTGAAATGGTGTTCCATCGTTCCTAAATGTAGAGGCATATAAAAACTTTAGTGATTGTAGCAAGGTCAGCCAGGTGGACATTATAAAATATGAGTTCCCTGATTGGGCTGTTAATTTGGTCCAATCATGGAGCCCTGTCTGACAGATAAGAGCAGGAGTGGTTCTAATGGAGGTTGATACTGGTGTGGCCATTTCATTGATTGCAGAACCAGTCTTTAACAAAATTTGTGCTGGACTCCAACATACTTAGGTCTACGCAAGACCTCAGCTAGACTGAGAACCTGTACTGGGGAACCTTTATGGGTTAAGGATACAACTTTTGCTTCTCATAAAAGACCAGAACCAATGTACAGTTACCACTGATTGTAGTAAAAGGCTCAGGTCCAAGCTTGATGGGGCAAATTGGCTGTGATAGATTAGCATGCAATGTTGTGTTTTCTTGGAACAGTGAGAGCAGACACCAGGGAACTAATAGATTATGAATTAAGAGAGAACTGCTTGGCAACAGCATTCTGATTGACTCCTGAGCAAGTAACCACAGCTTGTGTGGGGCCAATGCAGCAGTAAATCACTTAGACTGCAAAGAAAAAGTATTTTAAAAAATCACTATCTGTGTATGTCTCTCTCTCTCCCTTGTGTGGAGGTACTAGAAAGTCTCCAGTAATAGCTGGCTGTTTTCCATTCACCTTTCTCTGCAAATGTCCTGTTGAAGGAGGACATAAAAGGCCTTCAAAGGCATTGAAAGGATTAATTCTCCACCAGTGAATGAAAGAGAGCATCAGTGTGCAAATAACATTTCCACCTTTAAAATGCATGTTTTGTCTGCCTTGCAAACCCCATCTAGTATTGTGCCTGCCTTTGAGCCATAGAGATGTACAGCATGGAAACAGACCCTTCAGTCCAACTCGTCCATGCCGACCAGATATCCCAACCCATTCTAGTCCCACTTGCCGACCCATATCCCTCCAAACCATTCCTATTCATATACCCATCCAAATACCTTTTAAATGTTGCAATTGTACCAGTCTCCACCACTTCCTCTGGCAGCTCATTCCACACACATACCACCCTCTGCGTGAAAAAGTTGCCCCTTAGGTCCCTTTTATATCTTTCCCCTCTCACCCTAAACCTATGCCGTCTAGTTCTGGACTCCCCCACCCCAGGGAAAAGACTTTGTCTATTTATCCTATCCATGCCCATCATGATTTTGTAAACCTCTATAAGGTCACCCCTCAGCCTCCGATGCCATAAATTAAAGTCATGAGTGACTTAGATCTGAGGTGTTAGAGTCAAGGATTACAGTGTGAGTACTGTACAAATTATGTTTTTGGTTACTAGACATATATGTTCGTAGGTACTGTATAAGGCAATGTTTTGGGTACTTTTCAAAAACTTCTATTTTTCTTTTCCATTTATACAGAAATGTTTCGAGATTAATTATCAAACACTTCCTACATGTTAAAAAAAATTGAATTTACATTATATGTAGGTAGTCTATTCTATTTTTTCTCAATTTCATTTGTTAATATACGTCTGTTTTCTTGTTAAAGCAAAATCAGCAGCATTGCCAGTCTTTATTTCAGCAAGAGACCACTTCGTTACAACCAAAACAAAACCAAATATGACCTGTCAATCCATGTTTCAGACCGGGATCTGACTTTTATGATTATAAGAATATTGAAGATGCCTTTAAAATTCCCAGACCTAAAAGTCACTGAAGAAAATACAAGATGACAAAAGACCATTTGGTTTGTAAATGTTTATGCCTATAACACCCCAATTCTCCTGTTACGGCATTCAGCTGCACTTTTGGTTGTTTCCATGTAAAACATCCAGAGTTCAAAGCAATTATCACTCTTCACAAAAACAATTCTTCCTAACAGTTCTAAATTTATTTTAAAAATCTTATTCTTGTTGACTTGATTTCCTATCTTAATATAGTGCTTTGCATCTATCTGAACAACCTTGTTTCACACACCTTTACGATCACCTTTCTAAGCAACAGAGGGTATCACTTTGGATTGCCTGTCGTTTGTTTCTTATGTACTGAAAGAAACTTTTACTATTATTTTTAATATTACTGGCTAGCCTACCTTCATATTTGTTCCTCTCCTTTCTTATTACACTCTTTGTTATCCTCTGTTTGCTTTTGTATCCTTCCCAATCTTCTGATTTCCTACTGTTCTTAGCCACTTTATAGGATCTCTCTTTTTCTTTAATACATTTCCTGACTTCCTTTGTCAGCCAAGGTTGTCTAGTCCCTCCCCGGTTAATCTTTCTTTTCTTGGGAATGAACCTCTGTACAGTGTCCTCAATTATACCTACAAACTCCTGCCATTTTTGCTCTACTGTCTTCCCGGTTAGCCTCTGCTTCCAGTCTATTTTAGTCAGTTCCTCTCTCATGCCCTCATAATTACCTTTATTCAACTGTAACACCATTAGCAGTCACAAGACCTTATTATAATAAGGAGTTCTGCTTCCAGTTTGTCATCATTTTTACATTGTGAAATCTACTTAAGCTTCAGCCTCAACTTGTTCTTTTATGCCTGTTGCAAGTATTACAGTAAGACTCCCTCTCAAAGTATCAGAATCTTTTGCCAAAATGACGCAAATGTCACTTCCAGACTGACTATCAGAACTTGTACTGTGCTTTTGTCCATTTTGACTTTTTCATCCTAACCTGCTAGTCCATGGGCCGAACTTGGACTACTTTGCTATCATGTCAAAAATTCAAAAAATATTTAAACGTGCATGTCCTGCCATTGCACATCCCTCCATTTATTATACTCTCTCAAGACAATGAATCAACTGAGTACTCACTTTTGGGCAACTGACTTCAGGTATGATTGTTGTGTATAGAGTCATAGAGATGTACAGCATGGAAACAGACCCTTCGGTCCAACCAGTCCGTGCTGACCAGATATCCCAACCCAATCTAGTCCCACCTGCCAGCACCCAGCCCATATCCCTCCAAACCCTTCCTATTCATATACTCATCCAAATGCCTCTTAAATGTTGCAATGGGACCAGCCTCCACCACTTCCTCTGACAGCTCATTCCATAAACGTACCACCCTCTGTGTGAAAAAGTTGCCCGTTAGGTCCCTTTTATATCTTTCCCGTCACACCCTAAACCTATGCCCTCTAGTTCCAGACTCCCCGACCCCAGGAAAAAGACTTTTCCTATTTACCCTATCCATGCCCCTCATAATTTTGTAAACCTCCATAAGGTCACCCCTCAGCCTCCGACGTTCCAGGGAAAACAGCCCCAGCCTGTTCAGGGAAAACAACCCGAATAGCTCAAATCCTCCAACCCTGGCAACATCCTTGTAAATCTTTTCTGAACCCTTTCACGTTTCACAACATCTTTCTGATAGGAAGGAGACCAGAATTGCACGTAATATTCCATCAGTGGTCTAACCAATATCCTGTACAGTCGCAACATGACCTCCCAACTCCTGTACTCAATACTCTGACCAATAAAGCAAAGCATACCAAACTCCTTCTTCACTATCCTATCTACCTGTGACTCCACTTTCAAGGAGCTATGAACCTGCACTCCAAGGTCTCTTTGTTTAGCAACCCACCCTAGGACCTTACCATTAAGTGTAAAAGTCCTACTAGTAGATAGGTGACAAGAATGGTGGCTTTCACCATGTTACCTGATTTCATGCCTCCCTCCAAACCAGCCATCCACCTCCTCAGGTGGACTGGTATAAAATGGTATTCCGTAAAGAGGGCATTTCATAGAGTGGGTGAGGATGAGCTGGTACTTGTGCCATGCTTAAAATGCCCGACAAGATATTGTGTCATAAATGAAGAAAACATTTACCTTCAAAATTCTTTTGTTCTAAATAAATCAAATTATGAATTAAAAATAAGAACTATTGCTGAAACTTTAGCATGTAATAGCAACAATCCAATCCAAAACTTTGGTGAAGACATTTTAGACTTCTGCAGGCCTGTGTTTCCTGCAGCAAGGCCTCATATCTGCTCTTGCCAGTGGTAAAGTTCTAAATGCAAGTGCTATTGCAACATTAGCCTGCCAAAAGTAAATGAGGTTATCCACGAGATTTCATTTGTGATTTTTTCATGTCTCATGGAACTGCACTATTATGCCAAGTTTTCAGGAATCCATATATGATCTGAAAATAAATAAGTGATTCTCTTGTCTTCTCAGTGCATTTCATGTTTCTTACTCTGATTCTTTGAACTAGATTTTCATCAAGGCCATCCTGTTGGAACCTGCTTGACCTTTCTTCATGCTGTAGGCTGCGCATAGGCTGAAGATGTGGTTTAGGCAGCATGAGTGGCAAAGCTGAATATGTTTTGAAAAACCCACCATCAAACAACCTGTTGAACTACATAAACTAATAATCACTTCCAAGCATTGCCCAATTTGCCTAAAAGCTCTATTTTACTGATCAACCCTCCCTTATTCAAGTGTAAATCATTCATAGAAAGTATAAACAGCAAGGGCCCCAATACTCACACTGTGAGACCTCACTGGACCAAGTTGGAAAAACACGATTCAACCATTGCCCTCTGCTTCCTGTCACTCAACTAATTGTGCATCCAGTTTGCCAAATTTCCTTGGATCTCATGGGCTCTTACTTTTGCTATATGTCTCTCATGTGGCACCTTATCAAAAGCCTTGCTAAATCCTGGATGTTGGCTTGCTCACTGAGCTGGAAGGCATACTTACTAGGTAACATCTTCAGTGAGCCTCTGAATGAAGCACTGCTGATGATTCCCGCTTTCTATTTATGTGTTTGGGTTTCTTTGAGTTGGTGATGTCATTTCCTGTGGTGATGTCATTTCCTATAGTCATCGCATCAATCTCATATCCAAGAAGTACATGGGATGAGAGTGCATAGGATACTCTGAAGGACTGGATCAAAAGTCTTGGTCAGTGTTTTGAGTCCAAGCAGATGCTATGACAATAGATGACTAGACACCATACAATAATTGCCAGACAGAAATGTTCCCTCCCAGTCAGGGAACACTTCAACGGTCAAGGACATTCGGCTTCCAATCTTTAGGTAAGCATCCTTCAAGGCGGCCTTTGAGATACATAGCAACGCAGAATCGCCAAGTAGAACCTGATAGCCCAAGTTCCGTACCCTTGAAGTCAGCCTCAACCATGATTTTGGATTCTTGTTGCGCTGCGTGTAACCCCATCATACTGTTCTGTATTCGTAAACTCTTCCTCACTGCCCCGTTTTGACACTATCACCTTGATAACTTGTTATGGTCTCTACCTTAATTAGTTTATAAAATTTTGGATTATTTGTCATTTTGCTTAAACCTTAACATACAATTCTTTTACCTATCATGTTATTCCAGCTGTTTGGTTTGTCTCCAGCACCATTTTATTTTTAATTTTTTTGTTATTGTCTCTGCCTCAATTAATCAAATCATAGGTCATCCCTTCATTTGCTGTTCAGCTGTTGACACTTTACTTACTCCGTTTGACACTCTTGATCACCTGCAGAGATTTGTTATTCAGCCTGTCAACACTCCACTCATACTATTTGTATGATCCTTTGATGTCTCTGCCTATGAATTCTGTGTCTGTGTGCTTCTCTTCTCTTCACTTCACCTCACAAAGGAGCAGCGCTCCAAAAACTTGTGACTTCAAATAAACCTGTTGGACTATAACCTGGTGTATGTGACTTCTAACTTTGTCTACCTCAGTCCAACACCTGCACCCCCACCTCATAAGCCATTTTAGTTGTAGAGTCATAGTGTCACACAGTTCAGAAACAGACTATTTGGTCCAACTCGTCTGTGCCAACCAGACATCCCAATCTGACCTAGTCCCATTTGGCCCATATCCCTCTAAACCCTTCCCATTCATATGCCTATCCAGATGCCTTTCAAATGTTGTAGTTGTAGCTGTCTCCACTACTTCCTGTAGCAGCTCAGCATCATCCTCTATGTGAAAACGTTGCCCCTCAGGTTCTTTCTATATCTTTGCCTTCTCATCGTAAATCTATGCCCTCTAGATTTGGATTGTCCCACCCTAGGAAAAAACCTTGACTAATCACCCTATCCATGCACCTCATGATTTTATAAACCTTATACGGTCACCCCCAGCCACCGATGCTCCACAGAAAATAGCCCCAGCCTATTCAGCATCTCCCTACAACTCAAACCCTCCAGTCCTGGCAACATCCTTGTAAATTGTTTCTGCATCATCTCAAGTTTAGCAATTTTTTTTCTCTAGAAGGATGACCAGAATTGTACAGCATTCTAAAAATGGCCTCATCAATTGCTGGGGCAAGGTCAGGGCATGAACATCTAGCTGCCCACAAACAGTGCAATTTTGTTAGAATATGCTGAGGGCCAATTATCAGAGGCTGCTGAATGTGCCTAATGTCTCCAACACACCTTTGAGGTTCCTATCTCCCTATAGCCTATTGGGCCATGGTTGTTGTGGTCATGTTTTACTTCAGAAATTTTAGAAGTGCAGTGGGGGCACTTTAAAGTGGAAATGCTCTTTGTCTATCTTACCTACAATGGTTGACTGTTAAATCTTCTATGCTGGAGGGTCTCCTGTTGGCCCTCCAGTAACGTGTGTCTGGCTGTTGCCTTTAATTGAAAAAAAAACCTTCTAGCTTCTGACTGGCCAATTCTGGTAAAATCACTGGTGAAATTGAGTGACTATCTGTAAGATAGTTTGGGCTCAGGATCCTCATTTTACCCTGATGTTGAGATCCTGGATGAAAGTGCGAAATTCTGCACAGAGGCTTTGAAAGTGTTCAAACTTGATGCACAGTAGCCACCCAGTGGTAAGATTATGTAGTTACGGTATGAGAAGTTTACATGGAACCTTGCCATTTTAGTTTTGGACATAAGAATTTGTTATGTCTTTTTCCACTATAATTTGAAACCATGGTGATATCACTAACAAATTAATGTTGACAGAAATGTATATATTTCAGTGGTAGTTCTCCCGTTGGCTGCTCTAACATTATTGTAAGTATAGGCAAACAGTTTTAAATTACAAAGTTGTAAGAAAGTGATTATATCTTGAAAAAAATCAAATTCTCGGGCACAAAGCGGGGAAAGAGTCAGAGACCTGTGACCCTGGGTTCCCACCTATTGGATGTCCTTTGCTGCAGAGAGACATGAGAAAAAATCAGCAAGGAGCATCCTGTAGAAATAAAGAGAAAGAATTTGTGACCATAAAGGCCTCAGTACATCAGTTGAATAATATATTCAAAATTGAATGCCCTTGCACTTTGCAGAAGTATTGCAGAGTGAGATACACTGGTAATATCATAAAAATGTATGGTTAGGTCTGTTACAATTTGAGATTCCCTTAAGATGTCCAATGAGGAGTTCATTGATAACTTTTGAAGACAGGAAACTGTCTAATTATAGAACATAGAACATAGAAGAATACAGCGCAGTACAGGCCCTTGGGCCCTCGATGTTGCGCCGATCCAAGCCCACCTAAACTACACTAACCCACTATCCTCCATATACCTATCCAATGCCCTCTTAAATGCCCATAAAGAGGGAGAGTCCACCACTGTTACTGGCAGGGCATTCCATGAACTAACAACTCGCTGAGTGAAGAACCTACCCCTAACATCAGTCCTATATCTACCCCCCCTTAATTTAAAGCTATGCCCTAATACCTTTGGTGAGGCATGCAATAGTGCAATTTCTGTTGAATATGCAGTCACAAAAAATAACACAAAATTAATACAAATGGGCCAAATAAACTTAGTTTTATAAAGCTATCAAATTTTTATGATTGACGTTTTTTTCTGGAAGAGTGTTAATTCTACATCTATTGGAGTGGTTGGAGTTATTCCCATAGAAAAGAATGAAAATATGACATCAAGCTCACAACTTTCTTGGTATGTGCTGTGTCTAAATGTTTAGTAATTATAGGTTTCAACTTTATTTTTAACTTATTGCTTTCATTAATTATAATAAAAAGGGACAGAGCTGAATGTAATTACTGTTTATAACTATGCATTACAGTCTTTTGTCATAATTGGTTATGTAATGTCTGAATTATGTTACTGTCTGAATTCTATTCCAGTAATCTTAATCTTTGGGATGGTAATCGACTATAAATGAAAATGAGCTTCTTTTCCAGCTGGCTAATTTGTCACAAAGAGAACATTGGTTGTAAGAAAAGCTAATCAGATGAAATGAAATTTCAATGACTATATGAATCTATGGAATCATATGTCAACTGGTAAAGTTTAAACCAAACACTGAGAAAGCTGGAGAAACTTGGCAGGTCTGACAGAGTCTGGGGAGATAGAAACAGAGTTAATGTTTCAAGTCTCAGTTCTGAAGAAGAATCACACTGGATTTGAAAGATTAATTCTGTTTCTCTCTCCACAGATGCTACCAGAGTTTCTCAGCATTGTCTGCATTGGTTTCAGATTTCCAGAATCTGCATTATTTTGCTTTTATTTTGAGTGGTACAGTTTCACGCAGGGCTAGTTTGGAGAAGGTCCCCGGCAGAAAATCTGTTTGGTTTCTGTGGCAACCATAGGCAAAATCAGCATTAAAATAAAATGGCAGCCTAGCTTTCATTCATGAGGTGGTTAGTGGGTGTTTGCAAGTGTATTCTTGGTTAATGGACATGGAATCGCTAAAAGCTGGCATGGGTGTGTCATTACAGGTTGGTGAGGTGCATAGCTTAGCATGGCTGGCATGAGGGACTAAAAAAGGGAAAAGGATCAACTGGGAGCTACAAGAGAAGCCAGATTAATTCTGCACCACAAAGTACCTCAGTTTTGGAGGAATGAGGTATGTCAGATGGCAACGTCCAAACGTTTGTATAGAACTGTGCATACACAGCACCAGAATTTTCTCAGCAGCTAAATGATATGGGCAATGGTGAGAGAGTTCAAAGAATACAGGGAAACATTTTAAAAATGAGATTCTTAACATTGAAAAATGTAAATCCTTCAGGGTTTATCAACTTGGATGCACTGACTGACAAATGACTGATGGAAAATAAAGAGATGGCAGATGAATTGAACAGATATTTTTCATGACAAGGATACAAATAGCATCCCAAGAATTGTTTTAATTCAGGAAATGGGAGGAAGGGAGAAACCCAGGAAAATTTACAGTCTCCAGTGAAATCTCTCCAGGCCAAATCTGGCATCCTTTGAACTGAGGGGACATTTGTAGGAGCTATTCCTAAGGCATTACCATAGGCCTTTGCTTCAGACACTGCTGTCCCCTCTGAATTTATTATGCTGAGATATGCTGGACCCTCTACTTGGCATTTCATGCCCCATGCGAATGAAATTGTGAAATGAATGATTTTGACTAGTCATGCCCAATGCCATTCCTGAACCTCATATACCCTCAACAGTTCATATTCCCATCACTGTACTTAACCGACCTAAGAGACTACCTGTCTGTAAGTTTGACCCCATATGACTCCAGATTTTCAGATGGCACTGGACAGTGGCAACACTATAGAACACTTTTCATTGTATTTTGTAACAAGGCACACGTGATAATAAATAAATCAAACCAAATCGAGTGGCCCTGAGCAAATTGTTTGAACTGTACTGACAAGTCCCCAAGTCCTGATGGATTTTATCCTGTAAACTTGTCACTTTCTCAGAAAACTTAAATAAATTAGTTAAACACGATTTCCCTTTCATAAACCATGTTCATTCTGCCTAATTACCTTTTTTTTTCATGTGCGGTACTATAATACCTGTAATAGTAGCTTCTAATATTTTCCCTATGACAGATGTTAAGCCAAGTGGTCTGTCTATCCTGCTTTCTCTCTCCCTGCATTTTTGAGTAAAGGAGTTAAATTCATTATTTTCCAAACTACAGGAACCCTCCCTGAACTGAGGGAATTTTCAAAAATTAACACCATTGTCATTTCCTTTTAGACCCTTATTTTCCCTTCACAATTCCTCATGAGTCTATTGGATAATGGAGGAAATGTGCTCCACATTTGTATGTTCATATGTGTGCTCACACCATGATTATTCCCAAGAGCTCTGAATGGTATTCTGCTTTCTGTTGTGTTATATTTCATGACCAATGTGTCAGTATATCTTTAAAAGATATGCTTACCACATATTTACTATGTTATACCATTTGACCTTTTGGTACAAAGATCTCAGATTCTAACCCAGATCACAAAGTGATTTATGCTTTCCTGTTGTAATCTAATAGCTTAATGCTAGCCGCAGATACTCACGTGCCTGAGAACCCCCCCCTCTGCCCCTACTAAAACATTTAAATCCCGGAACCTGCCACAGCCAATCCTGTCCCTGTTCTAGCCATGTCTCCGTAATAGCCACAACATCGAAGTCCCAGGTACCAACCAACGCTGCAAGTTCACCTACCTTATTTCGTATACTTCTTGCATTGAAGTATACACACTTCAAGCCACTTCCCTGTTTACAGGCACCCTCCTTGGAAATTGATGCCATGTTCCTCACCTCCCTACACTCCAGGCCCTGCACCCTGAAGCTACAATCTGGGTTCCCATGCCCCTGCCGAGTTAGTTTAAACACCCCCCAAGAGCACTAGCAAACCTCCCCCCAAGGATACTGGTTCCCCTCAGGTTCAGGTGTAGACCATCCTGTTTATAGAGGTCCCACTGTCCCCAGAAAGAACCCCAGTTATCCAAAAACTGGAACCCCTCCCTCCTGCACCATCCCTGAAGCCACGCATTTAATTGTTCTCTCTCCCTATTCCTCGAATCTCTATCACGTGGCACGGGTAACAAACCATAGATCATTATTTTACTTTTTCCTAACAGATCATTATTTTACTTTTAATCATGCAGGTAAACAGTGTGGAAATCTTTCAAGACAGAATATGGTGAATATTTTAAAGTTTTTCATACCAATTTGATAGACTAGTTTTGTTTTCTTTACACAAGTTCCTACGTCTTTTTGTTGGATTTCATCAACAGTATGAAGACCTACAAAAACAAAATATGAACAGTAGGCCTATCACTTCTCTGACTTCTTTGACTTCTCCTGAAGAGTAAATGTAATCGATGGGTATTAGGGAGCAAACTCTCTGGTGGCTGGAATCATACCTGACACACAGGAAACTGGTCATGGTTGTTGGAGGTCAATTACCTGAGCTCTGGGACATCTTTGCATGAGTTCCTCAAGATAGTGACCTCGGCCCAACCATCTTTAGCTGTTTCATCAATGACCTTTCCTTCACTGTAAGGTCAAAAGTGGGGATATTTGCCAATGATTGCACAATGTTCAGCATCATTTGTGGTTCCTCAGATACAGAAGTAATCCATGTTGAAATGCAAGAAGATCTGAACAATATTCAGGCTTTGGCTGACAAGTGACAAGTAATATTCGTGCCACAAAAATGCCAGGCTATGATCATCAGCAATAACAGACAATCTAACCACCACTCCATGACATTCAATGGTGTTACCATTGCTGAATCCGCCACTATCAATATCCTGGGGGTTACCATTGACCCCAGAAGCTCAACCAGACTCACCACATAAACACAATGGCTACAAAAGTAGATAGAGGCTAGGAATACTGTGGTGAGTAACCCATCTCCTGACTCCCCAAAGCCTGTCCACTATCTACATGGCCCAAGTAAGAAGTGTGATGGAATACACCCCACTTGTCTGGATGAGTGCAACCCCAACAACATTCAAGAAGCTTGATACCATCAAGGACAACACAGCCCACTTGATTGGCACTATGTCCACATGCATCCACTCCCTCTCTGACCAATGCTCAGTAGCAGCAGTATGTGTTATCTTCAAGATGCACTACAGAAATTCACCAAAGATCCTCAGACAGCACCTTCCAACCCATGACTATTTCTATCTACAAGAACAAGCGTAGCAGATATATGGGAACAGCACCAACTTCAAGCTCCCTTCCAAGCTACTCACTGTCCTGACTTGGAAGTATATCACCATTCCTTCACTGTCGCTAGATCAGTATCCTGGAATTCCTTCCCTAATTGTATTGTGGGTCAACCCACAGCCATGGACTGCAGCGGTTCAAGAAGACAGCTCATCACCATCTTCTCAAACGCAACAAGGTACAGGCAATAAACACTGGCCAGCCCATGACTCCCACGTCTCACAAATAAATTTAAAAAACAGTCTTGTCTTGAATTCTGAAGCATATTTTCATTACAATTGTTACTTGATAGGGGACAAAATATAAATTTAGCAATAACTTTGAGTTCTGCCCCTGACTGTTTATCATTGTTGGTAAAGTCCTGTTCCCACTGGAACCATGCATATCAAGTCCCACAGGAAGCAAATGTACATGAAAGATGCTGATTTTTAAAAAAAGTAGAATCAGAGGAATAGCATGTCTAATCCAATCAATGATGAATTACTGCGTAAAGTTCCTCATTTAATACACTGCAGAGGTTTTTAGGCATCTGCTGCCACCTACTGAGTGTCCCAGCTAACATTATACACAAGGAGAAATATTTCCAGTGTTAGCTTTGTTTGATTTCTATATGTTTGTTATGAATTATATTAATACATTTAAAGTCCAAATGAATCTTTTCAAGCACTATCAATGTTTATTTCTTGGTATCTGGTTAGAAAGGAACAAAATAATCGGATATGTTTGTTGTATTTGTTTATAAATATTACATTTATTTTAGATTGTATGTTATACATGAAGGAAAGAATAAACCACCAGCCAGTAGATGGTACATCGTCAGGATTTCAACCATGTAACCTGTATATTTCAAATGCATCAGTATGGTTTGATATGTTGGGTGGCATATAGGTAGTATCCTTCATTGTTGCTGATCTTTTTAAGTACTTCTGTACTTCAGGATACACAGGCTACCTAATCCTGTCCCTTGAGCCAGATCTGGGAATCCTTATAGGTAAGATAGGTGAACAATTTTCTGTTTCAGTGAATCAATCAGCTCAGTTTTCTGCTAGGATAGAACTGCTTTGAAATTCCCTTTAAAGAATTGTTATCTGAAAGGCACTTTAAAACATGGTTGTGTCTATCCTTTTTGCAGCTTACAACAACAAATTCATTTGAGATTGTAGATAAACACATCCGACAATGACTGTGCCTAAATCAATATTGGCAAGGTGTGAGATCAGACATTCTCACATTACAGATGAAGGGGATTAAATTACGAACACCCTCTCTCAGATATTTGACATTTAATTATCTTTATCCTGCGGGTTTGTAAATCTAGTTTTTCATTTGGAGCTATA
Source organism: Chiloscyllium plagiosum (assembly GCF_004010195.1). Taxonomy (NCBI): domain Eukaryota; kingdom Metazoa; phylum Chordata; class Chondrichthyes; order Orectolobiformes; family Hemiscylliidae; genus Chiloscyllium; species Chiloscyllium plagiosum. Next base: position 50,807,064 of record NC_057722.1, on the reverse strand, counting down.
GAAACAAGACGATATAGCTGTTGAGAAAGAGTAGAGTATGTTTACATAGGATTTTGAATGTAGTGTGCGTGCCAAGCAAGTATGCTTCATAAAAGAACTACTTGACTGTGTCTCTAATTTATGTGAGTTTCTCAAAAATGTGCTAACAAGATGTTGTATTTGTTGAAGTTTTTCTTATATAGTATTAGAAAATACCATACACGATTTGAACTCAGTAAAGACATTGACAACATTGATTTTTTCATTTAAAATTTCTTAAACAGTTTTCAAAATGCTGCATTTTTGATCATTGTGGTAAAACTAAATAGCATGTTAATAGCAATCGGATTTGAGTATTTGCAGTTTTAAATTAATAAGAGTGATGAGCCTCGACTGGAGAATACGTGCACTATATTGTTCTATTTGCTGTGCTGATTTTAAATAGCACAATGATGGGTGCAAATGTTATGAATAAATCTGACTAGGAAAAGTAAGAAATTTGATTAGTAATTTTTGTTCTCCCAGTTTCAAATGGAGTCTGTTGGGCAGCGTTTGTTCCATTAGATGGCAACAAAAGTCTAGACAATGATGAAATGAATACATCTATTTGGTGTTTGCTTTTTCCTTTGAACAAAGGCATTTTGCTCATCATGCTCTGTCCTAACAGCATTTAATATTATACTATTAAAAAAAAGATAAATTGTAATTTTAATCTGAACTATCTTTTTTAATACTTTTCTTGCATTGCTGCTCCTTTTAATTTACAGCATTTCATTAGAAAGCAGACCTTAATGCTGATATCTCAGGTTTTGTATGGCAGAAAACATTTTGTAATTTAAAGACTTGTTTTTAAACTATGAACTAGTGTTATTAAGATAAACACAATTATGCATCTTAAAACTAGAAGCTGTCAGAAAAGTAAAAAGAGTTGCTTTATTATTTCCCGTCAAGGTGACAGTGACAAAATTGCATTTTATTGTCTTTCTCCAATGATCTTGAGAATGTACAGGAGGGCCTTTTGCTTGAAGTGCTGTAGTCCTTATGGTGATGGCACTCTCATGATGATATTAGATAGGCAATTCCAAGATTCTGACCTAGCAATGGTGGAGGATCATTCAGGAACTTTAATAGTCTCAATCTAATTGTTTGGTTCTTTTCAAAATGACATTTCTGTTAGGAAAGAAATTCATACTCTGAGAGACTATACAGCAGTTCATATGTAAGTAGTGATTATAGTCTTTGTTCATATAAAATGTCAGTATTAATTTGGCAAGAGCAATGGATTAGCATATATAATGTTGCAGGATTTAAAATAATTCAGTAAAATGGCCATAGTTGAAGTGAAAAAGCCTCTGAATTATTTTGTTTCTTTTATAATTGTATGAAAATATTTGGAGCAGTTTCTCTTTTCCTTCTTTCTCCTGGAGCTGGTGAAATATGTTAGATTATAATTCCATCGTACAATTCCACAGCAATCTCATGTATCATGTCCAAATAATCATTCTTCATGTGAAAGTCCAGGCAATAATCATCAGATAGCTGTTCAAAAGTACAAGGCTTCGCAATGACTCTGATTCTGTTTCATTTGACACCCAGAGCTGGGGGCATTTGATAGACACTAGGAGTTGCAAATCTTATGGAAATTTGAATTCCAGTCACTGTACCTCACTTCCAGACCAGTCCACATCACCTTCAATAATTTCTCTGGTTCAAGAACGTTAAGACTTATTTCCACAATATGCCAACTAAGATGAATTAATTTCATGCGAACCAGGAAGCAAATGTATGGTTCTTCCAGACTTAGGACGTTGGGTAGAACATTTACAAACTGAAACACTTCAGGGCAGATTTTTAGTTTTAGGAAGAGCATTATACTTTATTAAGAAAAAAATAAATCAAACTAATCGATAAAGGCATCATAAAATCTACCATGTAGGGAGCTACAATGTATACTTGTTAAATTAATTGACAGTTAAAACCTTGATATTGGTTGAATATATTTTTACATTTGGAATTGGAACTTTCTGACTTGTAAACTCTCTCATTGTAGGATAAGAATGCATTAGTTATGAAATGCATAGTTGATTACCTTCCCTCATTCTTATTCCTCCAGTGCTGTGTGTGTACACTTTATTTACTAATCTATTACAGTAAAACTGTTATGCCTGATGAAATTTGTATTAAAAATGAACAAGACTAGATTTTTGTATTGAAATTATTATTTTACTTGAGTAATGGCAGGTTGCTGAAAATTAAATTCTGAATTAAGTAAATGTAAACATTGACTGTGTATGAGGAGGACATTGTCATCAATTTTTTGAGCTCCTAATGCAGCTTAAATATCTTTATTCCAAAATGCTTTAACTTTGTTGCCTAAGGTGCCCAAATATATCCATCTTTGTTTTCCAAGATATGCCTGAAAAATAACTGATGACTAAAGATAATAAAAATAAACTTGTGTTGCACAGTTTCCTGTCTATTGATAGATTGATTTTTTTTCTGTTTAGAAATGACCAACATTAAGTAGTACTGAATGCTCTACTTTAATTTAGACCAGGAATTAAAATCTTGCATACAGCACAAAGAAACCAATGTGCTACTTCACAAAAAGCTAATGATTTTGTAAGTGTGAGAAGGATCCCAGCTTTTCAAGATAGTTCTCGACACAGCAAAACAAGACGGCTAATGCCTATCTGAGCCTATTTGACAATTACCACCTGCAAACGTAATTAAAAGATAATTTATGAATACTGAGAGAGCATTATGGGAAAGAGTAAATAGGTGCTTATCGGGACACTGAATGAAGTTAATCTGCTTCAGTGACAATTCACATCTCTTATCAGAGCTGTTAACTGTTTCTGTTTGTCTAGTTTTTTAAAATTCAGGTTTGTTAGTAATTTCTGTATGTTCACTCTTCCCTGCTTTTCCATAGTTCATATGTTTATCACTAAAATACTAACTACCTAATGCAATATTTCAATGGTTTTGTGTTCAAATCCTTGGGGTTTGGTAGCTATGAAAGTCATGCAAAGTAATTATTTGCTTAATTTTGCTTGCTGTATTCATTTTCTTATAATTCATATATTTAAGGCAACAGTGAAATATTGAAGGTTATTTTGCTGCATTGCTAAAAGAACTGTTCCAGTATAATGGGAAATAATTTGGTTTATCTAAATTATTTTGATAAATGTAGGAGTGTTTACACTTAGTTGATGTGGCTATCTTTAAAATTACATACTGTGTAATAATAAGTGCTGTAGTGAAAGAATAGAAAATGTTGAGATTCATATTTATTAAATTATCCTTCAGTTGTAACATGTTTTACAGGCTCAGTTAGATTCGATCTTATTTTGCTGCTTTAACCCCAAACAGTGGAGTTACCTTGTGAGCCAACCTTTTCACCATGTGCAATAAAGATTTGTTGTAGTTTTGAATTCTGCAGTGATTTTATAAAATTATTGTTTAATTATTGCAGATCACTACAGTTGTGCTAGAAATGAGAACTGAGGATTAAAACACATGAATATGTCATGTAATAAAATAAATTACTATTGTATGATGAAATAATTTTGATTAACATCTCCATTTTAGTTTCATTAAATAAAAGAACTTGCATTTTATGTTTGGTTATTCCTCATTATGTTGAGTTTAATATAAGAAGTTTAATTAATTTGAATACTTTTTATAACAATAAAAGCAATTCAAATTGGAGGTTTAATTATATTATGAGTATGAAATTCAAAGGAAAGAATTTATGGAAAACCTTTTTTTAATATTTCCTAATATGTGGCTTAAATATCCTTGAGAAAGTAGTTGAATTTACTTAGTGCGATACAGATGCGATTTAAGTAATATTACTGAAAATCAGAGCAACGCAGATATTTTAAAACAAAGAGTTGTGCAATCTTGCACAATGACATACTATAGTATCAAGATTTTTCTTTCCTATTTACACCTACTTCCTAATTTTCTTTGTACTTAACTGGAACAAAAGGCTATGTGCAATGAAACAACATATCCAATGTGTCGAACTTCACATTAAAAGTAACTGTCTGTTATGGATAGGTAAACATTAATGCAAGATACAAATCTCATTTTGTGGTTTAATTTTATATAACTGAGTATCGGTTAACTAAATTAAGATTATATCTGATGAATAGAAATCAAAATCACAGGAAAACTTTCATGATAACCGTTCCTGTTGAGGGTATTTTGAAGAAACTCTTTTCCTACTAATTTAATCCAGATGATACTATCTGAAGATGATGTGCGTAGTGCCCCGCAGTTTGTATTTGTCAATTAGCACAGTGCAAAAAAAAAGCCATTTGATTTGATATATTTTCACATTTCTTTGGAGCATTGTAAATTATAGTTAGAAATATCATTAAAACGTAGTGAAGTGAGATACTTCTGATTTAACATGGATATCACTGACTTGGCTTTTGCAGTCGTGTTTTGTATTTTAGATTTGTGGTAGTTTATGCAGTAATTCTCATGTTCACTCACCAATGTACACATAATATGGTGAATAAACCCATTCTGAAAGAAAGCAATAATTACCCAACATTGTAACAATGGGCTGAATGAATACATGGGTAATATCTCTTAAGACTTAAATAAAATGAGTACAGTATATGTATTCATGAATTCAGGAATGATGAATATTCAGTGTCTCAAATAGTGACATTGGTTGTTTTTGATTGTTTATTTCATATTATTTAAAAAGATTATAAAATTAGAAATATTTTGGAGGTCCTAAATTGTTTTTATTTTATATGAACAACAGAATATATTTATGTTGTGGCTCTCATATAAAACAAAACAAGGTACACTTAACAAAGTGGTGAGTTGGACAATAAAAAGGATGCAGAAAAAAATTTGGAGGTGGGTGCAAGACATGGTTAAAAAGGGATTTTAGGATCCCTTTCAAGCCAAGCTTATAGGTTGCAAGGTGTCTTATTTTAAGGAGAGAAGACCAGAGACCAAAATTCAACTAAATAACTGGATTCTGGTGGTGCAAACAGGAGCAAACAGTAGTTGAAAGAAATAGAAGATGCATACTGTGACATTTGGCTGAAATGACTATCCAGTTAGTATGGATCATGGAAATAGTGAAATTTACAGATTTGGTCAACAATTTTTAAAGTACATTCCCTGGACCATAGAGAGTTTGGAAGCAACATAATCATCTTTATAATCTCACTTTGCATTCATTTTTGTCTAGTTATTGTTGATAGATTTCATAATTTGTATGAAAGTGTAAAAATGTAACATGCATTTTATACAATTATCCCTTGAAAATACATTGCACTGTTAACAGGATATCACAGATGTAAAATTAGTGCAACTATTTAAATCGAAATGAACAAACTATATTGTGTTTAAAATTTACCAATGATACTACCATTGAAATATGAAAGGAATTTGGCCTGTTACCCATGGCTGCTGCTAGTAAAAATGATAAGAACAAAATGATTTTGATTAAAAAAAATTACTGACATTGGGGCATCTGAAACAGTGATTTATTTGAAAGCCGTAGAATTGTTTCTGTCTTTTGAAACCTGGCACTTCTTAGTAATCTTCAAAGATTACTCAGTATAATGGAACCCATCACAGCATTCAGGAACGTTAGTACTTCCATTAAATTTTGCTGCCACCTTTTATTTTTATATTGAATTTTAAAAAATTATATTATCGCACGCAGTTATAAAGATGAATTGATTAACTAAAGAAAACCACACCAACCTTTGTAAGGTCAAGAGTGTATTGACGGAAGACTATCATTTGAAGCAGTTAATTCAATCCAAAGATGATCATGTGCAAACAGTTTTGGTTACTGGACCTTAAGCAGTAGTTGACATCCTTAGGTATCCTATGGATCTTTGGATTATATATCTCTTTAGTACTTGCAGTGTTTAACCTTACATTTTACAAAATTAACACTGATCTCAGCAATGTGAATTAAAATCTAGAGAGATAATCAATTGTCAGAAATGTATTGCTTCTAATGTAAGTAGGGATCTGATAAACCTTTTATTTTTAAGGTGGAAATAGACCGATTCTTGTTAGGCAAAGGAATAAAAGGTTATTGAGGTAGTTGGAAATGTGGAATTCAAAATGGAAAATTATCTTCTCAAGTGATGGAGTAGGCTTAATGTGCCAATTAGCCTACTTCAACTGATAATTTGTATGTTTGTACATTAACTGAAGAAATGTTAAAAAGTATGTCCTGGATGTTTAATGGGGCCATACCTCATCCGATTTCTACAACTCATCTTCAGTAAATTCAGATTACTTCAACCTACATCAAGTCCCCAGGTGAATTGACTCCTGTTTTGCAATACTCATTAGCGGCTTGACTCATCTAATATTGTTGATATAGTTTAAGAGAAGACGTAACTTTATCATTCAAAGTCTTATTTGTACAGAATGTTAAACTAAAAGCAAATAATTATGATTGTCAAGATAATCCTGTTTAAATTTAACCAGGTTCTCCCTCAGCACATTGTTGGTATGCAGTTCCACAGGTGGCCACTTTTTGGCACTTGGCCAGTTGTCCATTATTCATGTATGAGCTTTGACATCGAGTATTGGCAGACTATCCACCCCCAATTTAACTTGATCCTGATCACATTTGACATTATATGCATATTCCAACCATGGCTTCTGGATAGTAATCAAGAGTTAGAACTTTGGTTGAGTTTGCCATCTATAATCTGGGAGCACTACCAACTTAATGTCATCTACCTCACTACAGATCAAAAGTACTAATCCTCCTAATAGGTACAGCTCAGCTACTTATAGGAAAGACTTGCTGATCCATTAGGAGAACCATATTTTTATGAAAAACAAATAGATTAAAAATAAAACAGAATACTAAAAACTGAAGACAAATGTTGAAAAATTCTGATTAGTGTGTAAAGGGAAAGTAAAATTAATGTTTTGGATGATATTCCTTATCAAGATTAACAGTTAACCTTGACAATTAAGGGATTTTTGACTGATTAATGTATCATGTATTTGTAAGCTCACAGTAATATATTTAATTGCTCTTTTTCTTAAGATAACTGATTTTTAAAAATACAAAATGCAATGTTGTGTAACAAATTAAAACATTTGCACAACCAGTAAAGAAAATTATGTTGTTCACTTCAAACAGTTGCATCTCGTTTCATATTTCTAACGTGAGTTTATATGAAGAGTGTAAGATGTGGCTTCAAAGTAAGCCAGAGATTATTGACAACAGCATTTTTGTGTAGATTCTGGCCATAATGCTATTGACAACAAATCTTTTGAATATACTGGAAAATCATTATGGCAATTTTTCCACAAATAATCATGCAACAAAGCTTAGGAATAAAGGTCTTCTCATAGTTTTATTGAAAGAAAATTACAAACAAATATGAAAATCCTTGTTCATTTACAAAGTTAATTTGGGTATTCTTTTCTGACAACAATTTAAAGGTGTGACTAGAAGCTGTGAACAGACCTTTCTTTCTTGGTATAAGAAGAGCCTAGTAGTTGGCTGAAAATTTCAGGTGGAGATGCATCGATTAGTTCAAATCAAGCTAGTTAAATGAAGTAGAATGGTTTTGCATTTCTAATGCATTATAATTTTATTTTTAAGCTATTGTAAATGCCTAATTATAAGTTAACGGCAACAGTTTAGAACAGTAACACACACACACACACACGCACAGTTGTCAGCATATATTTAACACCTGCAGGAATGACGATGAAGTGTGTGACAAGCATAAAGGTAGGAACCACCCCTCTGCCGCTTCTTTGAATACTGCCGATAAATGCTGTACTTAGTTAAATGCTTGCTATGCAGGGTACTCAAATTAGCCTTTACAGAAACTTAGACATACAGGTGTCCAACATATTCTCATGATAACGGGAAGCTTTAGCTTGACAGTTGTTCCCACAGTGCTGATGAGATGCTGATAATTAACAGATTTGCAACAAGGAACCAAGGAGTTCCTGTAAAACCCACCTACATTTTTATTATGTCCCATTTATATAATTGAAATTGAATTTTGAAAGGTTGGGATTGCCGTTTTTTTCATCCATTTGTGGATATGGCTACAAATTTGAGGGCTCCTTAAGTGCTTTTTAACTGAATTACTGTCTTGGGGAGTGACCTCAGTTTCTAGCTCTATGATCTCAGTAAAATACATATAATTGCTTTGCCTTTAATAAGTAATTTTTTCAAAAAAATTGCAATTCTTGAATTTGTAAGAATATAGTAAAAATTATTGGTACTATATAAAACTGTGGGTTTTGATCAAGAAACACGTTGGATTTTTTGATGGAACAACCTGTGTGATATTTTGTAGCAGCAGAGAGTTTTTAAAAAAAATTCTGCCTTAAGCAGCCTCAGGTTTAGTTACAAAAGCATTTTGTAGGTCAAATTGAATAACCACCCAGCTTGTCTATTCTGCTGCTAATAATGTATGATTACATTCTAAAATGGTTAAATGAGAGCAGACAGCTCACTAATGCTGCTTCCGTGCATCAGCATGTGGCAGTTTATTGCCTGCAGCTAATGTTAACACTGTATAGGTTTCTTGTTTAACCTTTAGCCTGCCATACAAATAATATGTAGAGTAAACGTATGTTCCCTGTTTTTCATCAATTCAGTCATTTTTCATTACCTGAATAATTTTGACATAATGCATTGTAAACTGTATGACAACATGATTTGTGGTGCCAATGCTACGTATGAACATGTATTGTTCTTGCAAGGTTAAAGGTTAATTCTGTGGAATTGATGAATTTGTACAGGTTCACACACTGCTATATTTTGGATTGGGAGCTGGAAGCTGTATATTTTACACCCCAACGTGAGTTCCAAAGGTTAGAAAGCACTTTAGCTTGGTCCCAATGGAGCTGTCACTGTAACAGGGGTCTCTGTTTCAAGTAATCAATTGCAATGTTAACAGAACATTCAGAACCATCTGCTGGAAGCGCAGCATTTACTCTATCAAATCCTAATATTTGTGGAGGGCTGATCCCAGGGCCCATGAGATCTGGAACAGGGGTTTACCTCAGACCTTAAACAGTCTGGCAGTGTATTTTGTAAAGATACGGTTGATGAACTGTTTTGATTAAAATGAAGAAAATATCCACAATATAATATGATTCTACTGGACATAGAAATTGAAGCTTCAATACCTTACAGTAGACTGTATAAGAGAGATTGAACCTCTGATCAATTTAACTAAGCAGCCACCCTTTAAAAACAGCCTTCCCACTCACACCTTCCCTTCCCCCCCTCCCCTCACTCAGAACCAGCAGGTTCTTGATGAAATGAAATAGGAGTTCCATATCATTTATCAGTCATTTTGTAATGTTGCCATAGTCATGAAAAAAGAACATGGGAATATAAGTGAATTATTTGGACCTGAAATTGACCTGATCGCTCTGGGAGCTTCTCCACCTCCTGACGCTGCCTGGCTTGCTGTGTTCTTTCAGCCTGTCTACCTTGGAGTCCAGCATCTGCAGCTTTTTTGTCTGGGACTGTAATTGTCAGAATGTTTTCTTACACTAGATGTAGGCCACATTATCCATAATAAAACTAGAAAACTCCAGAAATTAAGAGTAGATCAAACAACATCTGTAAAGAATAAAGGAAGGTTTGTTTTGAATGTGTGCTTACCATCAACAGGACTAGTTATAAGAAAGGAACAGTGAGGAAATTTCTGTCCCAGAGCTTCTTCAAGATGGCATGATTAGAAATGACAACAGGAAAAAAAAGGACAGTTTAATAATAAATGGAAAACCTTATTATTGTATCTGTTAGCTGTATGGTAATCAGCAATATACAGCAAGGCAATTTTAGGTCTATGCTCAAATTGGTTCTTTCTTAAAAATAATTTACAAATGACTATTCAGTTCTTTTCTATTGCATTTCCACAATACATGCTAGTTCTCTGTGACTCAATTATAATTACAAATACATTCTAGCTTTTCTTCAAGATTTTACCAGGGGAATTTTGGCACTTAATTTTCTCCTCCAACAGTGAATGATATTCCACTTAGCAGTGCACACAAGAGCTGGTTAAATTCAGTCAATTGAGACAAATGAACTTAAATAAAGAGCAGCTATGGGATTCAAATTTTTGACCACTGGTATGCTTAGTGTTTCCTCCAGCATCACAACCAAGATCAGGAATTATTTATAACGGCAAAAGTCTGCAAATCAACATATATCCAGCTGAATACAGTATCCTGGGCTATCGTCTTTTGATGAATTATCAGTTGAAAAGTAAGTTCTCAAATAATGAACATTAATGATCAGTTATTAAATAGTGAAGCCATTGACATAATCCTACCATTTAAAAAATCTGCAAAGCTGCTTTAAAGTTAAAATCAACAAGAGCTCTTGACTCTGTTTGAACTGAATGCACATCTGATCATGATCTTTAATGGGTCAAATTAAGAGTGTGTTGCCTTAATGAAATTGTAGTGACATTTAATATAACAAATATTTTTGATAAGCATAATTCTTATATATTTAAACAACGTTAGAAAGATACACGCCATGTATTTCTGAAGCGCATGGTGTCCAAGTGAATATATTAATGTTTGTCTTTTCATTCTCTGTCCTATCTTTTAGGCAATTGTGTTTGGTGCTTTCCCTGAATAATTCAATGAAAATTAGACATTTTACGTTCAGTACAGAGGGTGGGATTCTAGTGATCTACACAACAATGCTATCAACTGAGAATAGAATAATGAACTCTGGGCTAATGAATCACTCCAACAGGACTTCCCGGAAAAAAAATACAAATTTTACAACTGAGCTGTTCAGTTAGTTACATTGCAGTGCTTGTTCTCTTCCCTCAAACAACCAAACAAATAATTTGAGGAACAAAATCGTGACTGCAATGTAACAGAGGAAACAGTTGAAAATCTACGCAATCTGCTGATGAACTGACTGGTCCAAAAGCTGAAATAAAAGCACAACATTTTGGAAATAATTAGCATGGCTTGCAGTATCTGTGGAGAGAGAACTGGATGTGAAACACAAACTCAGCGAGCTGAATATATAGGCCTCACTGAAAACAGGAATGGGCCAGATAGGGCTTAGAACATATTTAAGGGTTCTTATACTGCAGTAATAGTGTTCCTACTGTGAGCCAAGAGACCTGGGTTCCCACCTGCTCCTAAGATGGGTACTAACATCTTTGAACGTGTTGATATTAGAAAATATTTACATTACCATCCCAGCCAGCATGTTGTTTTCTGACCCTATTCTTGGCGTCGGTAAATTAGGTTCATTAAGACTTGGGGGGCAGGCTGAGTTGCCAGCACTCCAGGTGTTTACAAGCACCCCACAAAAATAACGCCTGGCTATTTTCTTTCATTTTTAAATTGCAGTTTTAGAAATGTGCTTACGGGATGCCATCTTATTAAAATAGCCCTCAAAGTTACTTGATGAGTTGGATGCACATCTGAAACTGGAAGGCACTTAATTGGCCCTATAGCTTTGGGAGCCCACTTCCTAGTCTTAATTGAACAGAGAATCTGTCAATTTGATAATTAAGGGGCATCCTGGTCAAAATTCTGACCAGATACCAAATGGAAGGTTTAAGACTTGGCTCTGGATTAGTGGTGCTGGAAAAGCGCAGCAGTTCAGGCAGCATCCGAGGAGCAGTAAAATCGACATGATGTTTCGGGCAAAAGCCCTCTAGGCCACACGGGTTCACACTCCACTCAAAGTGGCAACACAAGTGGATAAAATGATCAAGCAACTATGTGACATACGCCTTCATCGGTCAGCTCACAGTTGGTGAGTCATGCTGCAGCTATACAGGACCGTGTGTGATTGTTAAGTTACATTTGGAATATTGTGTACAATTCTAGTCACCACACTACCAGAAGGATGTAGAGGCTTTGGTGAGGGTACAGAAGCGAAGGGCTTTTGCCCTAAAAAGTCATGTCGATTTTACTGCTCCTCGGATGCTGCCTGAACTGCTGTGCTTTTCCAGCACCACTAATCCAGAATCTGGTTTCCAGCATCTGCAGTCATAGTTTTTACCTTAAGACTTGGCTCCAAAGTGAAAACTCATCCGTGTTTCTTTCCCTGCAGATGCTACCAAAACTGCTGAATATTTACAGCATTTTCTGTTTTTATTTTAGATTTTCAGGATGAGTACTGGTTTGCTTGTGTATTAGTAGTCCAAAGACAGTGCTTGGTCCATCTATTTTTCTGTTTTGAGTCATTTTATAGTGACATTGACATAACTTATGTTCTGTTGCCATTTCTTTGATGTTCCATGCACTGACCAATATCTGGATTAAAATATGAAAACCACTGGGATTTCAAGGATTTTGTTTTCATACTCCAGAAAATTTTCTTGATGACCCTTGATCCCTGATTTATATTAAATTCGAAATTAAATGTTTTCCTAACACTTGAATGGCATTTCTGACATATACTATCATAAATTAATCAATTCTATGAGGTGCATTTATTCATATTCTTCAAATGTAATGTTACTTTCTAGCACTATTACTGGCTAATATATTGTAGCAAACATGTTGGTGCACTAAAGCCTTTAAATCAGAGGTAATAGGGTTAATTATTATCTAAAAATTGCTCTGTGGTTTCCAGCCTGCCAGCTTTGATTGTTTCTCTGGGGAAACCCAGCCCAGATGGCATTTGCCTGTAGGCTTTGACCTGAGAGGGGAGGTCCTATGGGAAGAAGGACAAGGTGCATCTCATAAGTCTAATTAATTTACTATTATAGCACCTGTTCCAGAAAAGATAGGGCTGTGGAGAAAAATGATCCCCAAGCACAGCAGTTGGTTCACTAGTGAATGGGTTTGAGCTGATTATATTAAGCTGATGCTTTGATCATCTAAAAGCGTTAAAATGGAAATATATGTATGCAGCGGCTGTCAACCTCAGTGAGTGTGCAGTGAGGACACTCAGAGTATCTTCCATTATATCTGTTCAAGAAGTAAAAAATAAAATTTATCAAATTTATATACAGGAGAAATTGTTTGCAGTGTTTTATGTCTGATAAAATTAGCACTAATCCTTTAGGGCATTTAAGTGGAAATGAATGGAGTGAAAGTGAGAACAGATTAACATATTCTGAATCCATTTGCAAGCAGTATACGTATACAAAAGAATTTGCTTTCAGTAGTTATTATTCCATCGTGAAAGCTTAATTTCACAATTTTGCCCTAATTTCACTTGAAGTGGGCTCTGATATTTTGTGTAAACATTGTTGAATTGATTAAAAAAAATCTTCCCCAAAGACTGAAAACAACTGAGCTTACATATATTGCTCCCAGTTAATATTTAACTGAATTTCTTCATATAGATGTGAAATCACCAGATTTTGATTTAGGTTTAGGCAACATATTTTAGCAAAATTTTGAAAACACAGCTCACTTGGAATTTTAGGACAATAATCCCTTTCCTTCCCAATTCCAGGCCACTCAATCAGAGTGCCTGATGATAAGTCTGAAAGCGCACACACCTGAACGTATTTCAGCATTGGAGCATGGTAAGCTCTGTGTACTCAGCGATTGTAAGATGAGATCCTTAATTGGGCACTGTTAAGGGTATCACTCGGCAGCAAGGCTTACCCAGCATGAACCTGAATGAGGCAGTGACTGGAATGTGGCAGGGACCCACAACATTCTCTCATCTATTCTGTTGTCACCAAACTCGCCACTGTGGAGGGCATTAAATTCCTCCTAGTCTATGCAGGTTACTCAGATGTTCTAAATTTATGGGGAAGGCTGCCTACTTGTTTGATAAGTACTTAATTCCACCAGGTCTTCACCAACTTTGCCAACAAGGGGCTAATCCCAGTTCTCCAGGTAGTGCATGAGATTTCAAGGCTAACATTAAGTTCTGTTCTAAGTGTTCATTTGAAATCAATCAATGTACAATGTGAGTGGTTCAATATTCAGTGTGAGTTGCTTAGTGTTTAGAGTGAATAGCTCAGTGTTCACTGTGAGTTTAGTCACTGTCCAGTATAAATTACACAATGTTTAGTGTGAGCTTAATGTTTACTAAGGCTCACTCAGGCATAGACTTTTGAGAGTGGAGAACATCTTTGACTTGGTAAGAACGTTAGAAAGACATCAGGGATCCCAAGTCCTGCCCTCTATTCTTGGAATTCCTCATTTTTACAGGGACAGGATTGGGAGAGAGCCTGTAATTTACGCATGCACTTTTCCTAGATGTAGCTTGACATTCACATCACCAGCTGTCTCTAATCAAACTTGATTTTGGAATCCCTCGAGTATGAAGATTAGATATGGTAAAAGCATATGTGTTCTTTGTGCATTTATTTTGGATCGACAGGTTACTCCTTTGCGAGCTGAGGTATCCCTGAGGGTAGTGTCTCAGAACATCTTGATCATGTGTCAAAGATCCTTTGGAACATGAATGTTAGGCATCTTTCGGGAGGGGATTCGAGCAGGTCACTTTTGGGACTGTTAATTGTGGAGAATGTGGAGAAAGCATAAACCCCTTGGAACTAACCAACCAGTTAAAACCAGTCAAGAACTATTAGTAAGTTTCCATATGTCAATCTGTCAAGAAGTATCAAAATGTGTTTTTAGAAATGAGAGTGCCTGGGTAGTTGTGGAAACTCAATGGATTGGTATAATAGGCAAAGGGTAAAATGATGGCTGGCAGTAGACACAAAGTTGGCAATGGGATTTGAGAGGCTTTGGGGATAGGTAGAAGGCCTAAAGGGATATGACAAGCTACAAGAGATAGGTATGCATGGGATGATATGAGGAGTGTGTGGGAGTAAGGGATAGAGAAATGGTTTTTATTTATTTCCTTTCACAGAGCAAGGTCTCAGAAACCTTTGGTGAAGTTAAATGGGAGAGGTAAGGCACCCATTGATGGAAGTAATGCACCTTTTGTGATTGTGAAACGACATGCTTACACATAAAATTGCGTAAACCTTTGTGGTGGCCAAAACTGTTAAGGAATTGTCCAAAAAGAAATGGGTGGAGTTTAAAAAGATGCCTGTTTAAAATGATATCTTGTGGAATTTGTGCTACATAATTGATATCAGTTTCACAATAGGATGCCTAATAAGTAACCATTTTGATGGAAAGCTTTAACTACTTATTGAATGGAAATAATTGTGTACATAAGAGATTAAGCAATGAAGTGAGATGTTTCTTCTTGCAAGGGATTATTTGAGGGATATTCAATTAAATGAATGTTTTCTCGGTTATCAATCAAATTGATTTTGTCTTCATCATGTCTTCAGGTTTGCCCATGCTGGATACCAGATAAATTGACATGGAGAGGGAATCACATATAGTGGTGGGTAGGGGGTATGAGTTGAAAAAGTGGCTGTAAAGAGCTAAGGAGATGATGTAGGTCTTGAGGTGGCATGGGCCCGATGTTGGGCCATAAGAATAGTTTGAGAGGTATGCAGTATCTTAGGTATGTTGTGGATAGCATGTGGGGGTAAGAAACAGTGAGCAAGAGGGATGTTCCATGTTTGCAGCTTTATTTTTAATCTTTAACTACATTGCTAGATCTTTCAGTACAGCCTCCATTAGGATTTCAGTTCCTGAGCTTGAATCCCAATCTAGCAACGACCACATGCCTTGCCTTCCTTTCCCCTCTCCCAATTCCCTACTAACCAACAGCTTTAGATAAAACAGAGTTCAGTCAAAAGGAGATCTCATTCTTAAACAGCAGCACACAGTGTGGAAGCAAGCCATTCAGCCCATCCTGTCCACATTGACTCTCCGAAGAGCATCCACCTAGACCCACCCCCTACCCTATCCCTGTAACCCTGCATTCCTTATGGTTAATTCGTCTAACCTACACATCCCTGGACACCATGGGCACATTAGCATGGCCAGTCCACCTAACCTGCACATTTTTGGACTGTAGGAAGAAACTGGAGCATCAAGAGGAACCCATGCAGACATGGGGGAAATGTGCAAACTCCACACAGACAGATGCCCAAGGGTCCCTGGCACTGTGAGGCAGCAGTGCTAACTGCTATGCTGCATCAGTTTCTGTGAGTGCAGGCAGTTGTACAGATCTGTAAATAGTGCATTAAACACCAAGAAACCAATGCTAATTCAATTTTATTTACCATTTACAGTTTGTTGAGGATGTAACAAGCAGAGTTGATACAGGGAACCAATAGATTAGTATATTTGAATTTTCACAAGGCACATCAAAAAATATTTCACATGAAAGAAGCTAATGGTTTTGAGGATGATATATTAGCATGGCTTGAAAATTGTCTAATATGCAATAGACAAAGAGTCAGAATTAATGGGTCTTTTTCAGATTGGAATGATGTAACTAATAGAGTTCCACAAGGTTCAGCTGGAGTGCCTCAATTATTTTCTATCTATATTAATGGCTTGGAGGAGGGGCAGAATGTATTTAACCAAATTTGCTGATGATACAAAAATAGACAGGAAGACATGTCGTGATAAATTCTTATGAAGATTCTGCAAGGGACAGATTGCCAGTGAATTAAGGTGGAGTTTAATGTAGGAAATGAGGTCATGAAATCATAATTATTTAAATGGAGGGAGACTCCAAATAGGTACAGCACAGCACAGATCTTGAGCATGAAATACAAAAAGTTAACATGCAGATACAGCAAGTATTTAAGAAGGCAATTAGAATGTTGGCCTTCATTGCTATAGGCTAACACAGAAAAGTCTTGTCACAACTACACAGTGTGCTGATGGAGTCCTATATACAGTGTTGGTCCCTGTATTTAGAGAATAATATTCTGGCATTGGAGGCTGTTCAAAAAGATTCAGCAGGCTGATTCTTGGTGATGCAATTGAATCAGTAAAATCAAATATACATACCAAGATGGATTTGATATGATCAGCAATTTTAAGGGAGATACAGTATTGCATCTTAAGGATGATGCAAACCCATTTATTGCTACTCTAAGGAAGTGCAGCTTGCACATTCAAGAGAAGCTTCAAGCAGAATGGGGAATAAATGAAAGAAAATAGATTTTTTGAAGGTAAACCATCACTCAGATTTGTGTAACTCTATTACATGAATTTAAAAGAATATGAAATCATAAGAATATGCCTAGTTCCAAGGTGCTTCAACTTTTCACTTAAAAAATGGCCGTACAAAATACCGAAGAAGAATTAAATCCTACATTTTCTGGCGCAAAATTATCTTCCAAACTAAATATGATGCATGGATATTGGTGTGTCCATTTAGCAGAAACATTCCAAGAGCTCATGACATTTAGGATGCCATTTGGTCACTAATGTTTTTGATATTTACCATTTGGCATATCAGTTAACTCAAATCTATTCTAGCAGTGCATGGATTAGATTATTGAGAATATATTTTGTTATACTTGTACAGCTAATTATATCATGGTCCTAAGTGTGACAAAGACAGAACTTGAACTGCACTTCCTGATGGCAGCAACGTAACAACAACAATTGGTATTTAACAACATGACATACCAGATCAGTGTCAGCTAGATAAACTTCTTTGGGTTAATTTCTCCACACGTAGAGTTCATCTTAATCAAAGTAAGAACAAAGAAGTTAAACAAATTTTGACCTCAGGAAATAAAGAAGCTTATTTGGAAAATGGTGAGCAGTTTTGGTGCAACATCTAAGGAAGGATGAGGTGACCTTGGACAGAGTTCAGAGGAGGTTTATAAAAATGATCCAGGAGATGAAAACTTTAACATATAAGGAGCAGTTGACAACTCTGGGCCTGTACTTCATGAGGTTTAGAGGATGAAGGATTTCATTGAAACTGACAGAATACTGAGAGGCCTATATAGAGTGGGTGTGGGGAAGGTGTTTCCATTAGTGGAAGCACTAAGATTCGATGGCATAGCCTCAGTGAAGAACTGAGATAAGGAGGCATTTCTTCAGTCAGATGGTGGTGAATCTGTGGAATACATTGCTGCACAAGTCTGTGGAGGCCAAGTCATTGTATCTATTTAAGACAGAAATAGATAGGTTCTTGATTAGTAAAGGCATCAAAAGTTATGGGAAGAATCATAGAATAGTATCATAGTCATACAGCACTGAAACAGACCTGCCAGTCCAACCCAGTCCATGCCAACCGTAATCCCAAACTAAACTAGCTCCACCTGCCTGCTCCTGTCCCATATCCCTCCTAACCTTTCCTATTCATGGATTTATCTAAGTGTCTTTTAAACATTGTAACTATGCCCACATCTACCACTTTCTCTGGAAGTTCATTGCACATGCTAACCCTCTATGTAAAAAAATTGCCCTCATGTCTTTTTTACATCTCTCTCCTCTGTCTTAAAAATGTATCTCCTAGTCTTGAAATCCCCCATCCTAGGAAACGATACCTACCATTAACCCTATATGTACCTTGCCTGATTTTATAAACCTCTGATAAGGTCACCTCTCAAGTTTCTGCATTCCAATGAAAAAAGTCCCAGCCTATCCAATGTTTCTTTATAACTGAAACCAGAGAATGGGGTTGAGAAACCTATCAGCCATGATCGAATGGCAGAGCAGACTTGATGGGCCAGCAGGTCTAATTGTGCTTCTATATTGAAAAGTCTTATGGTCTTATAATCTGTGTCATTGCCTTACATTTTTAAAATTTCTGCCTACCAAATATTCCAATCTTTGCAGACAATCCCGACTGAGAGATTTGCTGAAGAAGGACATATAGTATATGGGCAACATATCAACCCATACATCTTTGATTGTCTCAAGCAGGTTCTGTCAGCAATATTTTGCCTACTGCAGTAAGGTCATGATTCTAGAAGTGGATGCATCACTAAAAGCCCTGTGTGTGTGTTTGTCTTTGCTTTAAAAACACTGCTGTCTGCATAAGCCAACTATTCCAAAATAGAGCACAAGACACTAGCTCTGGTATTCAGTATCATACAATTTCACCTTTGGTATTTGACAAGAAATATAATGCTCAAAAAGATTATTATCCGCAAACTTAGGATGAGTGCACTACTTGTCAAAATGCAAGAAAATGACTCGAATTGAGATGTCAGCCAGGTATCAGAATGGTTATGTCTGATATGTCCTCACTTTTGCCTTTGCTGTGCAGATTGCCCAAGTCCACAAGAACAAGAAATTCCTCTTGATCTAGACATTGATGCTCATGACTATGAATTTAAAGACTTTCTCAATGATGACTGGTTACAATTTGGCCAAAACGAATGTGAACATTTGCATTCACCAACTGTTGAAGATGAGGAACTGCAAGAGTTAGGAACGATTATTATCCAGAGATGGTCTGACTGTATTAAAGAAGTACCTGAGGACATTCATTCATTTTTACCATACAAAGGTGAACTTGACGCACCATAACAAATAATTTTTAAGGACAAAGCAATCCTAATAGAGTCATAGTCATACAGCACAGAAACAGATCCTTTGGTCCAAGCAATCCCTGCCATACTTTATCCCGAACTAAACTAGTCCCACCTGTCTGCTCCTGGCCCATATCCCTCCAAACCTTTCTTACTAACTTACTAATCCAAATGTCTTTTAAATGTTGTAATTATACCCACCACTTCCTCAGGAAGCTCATTCCACACACGATACACCCTCCGTGTAAAGAATTTGCCCCTCGTGTCTTTTCTAAATCTCTCTCCTCGCTCCTTAAAAATGTGCCTCCGAGACTTGAAATTCCCCATTCTATCTATATCTCTCATTATTTTATAAACTTCTATGAAGTCGTATGTCAACCTCCTTTGCTCCAGTGAAAAAAGTCCGTGGTTATCCAGCTTTTCTTTATACCTCAAATCTTTCAAACTCGGCAGCATCTTGGTAAATCTCTTCTGAAACCTCTCCAGTTTAATAATATCCTTCCTATAACTGAGTGACTAGTATTGGACACTGTATCCCAGAAGACGCCTCACCAATGTCCTGTACAACTTCAACATTACTTCCTGACTCTAACACTCAAAGGACTGAGCAATGCCAAATGCCATTTAAACCACCCTGTTTATATGTGTCGCAAACTTCAAAGAATTATGTACCTGCACCCCTAGGTCCCTCTGTTCTACAATGTTATGCAAGGCCCTACCATTAATTTGGTAAACCCTACCCTTGTTTGTTGTACCTGAATGCAATACCTTGCATTTATCCAGATTGAACTCCATCTGCCATTTTTCAGCCCATTGACCAATTTGATCAAGATCCCTTTGTAATCTCAGAAAATCTTCTTTATTGTCTACTATGCCAACAATATTGGCGTCATCTGCAAATTTACTAACTATACCTTCCATATTCTCACGCAAATCATTTATATAAATGACAAACAAAAGGCGACCCATAACCAAACCCTCGTGACAGGCCTCCAGTCCGAAAATATCATGTGTATGTTACCCAGAGATAGATTGGTGTTGAATGCATAAAATGGCTAATGTGAGTCCATATTCTAGTTTGGGATGAATGAAGTTATTCAATGAGTCATGAATGTACATGAAGTACTCTAAAAGTATCGATCTTAGCAGCAGAGGGAGCTTCTGCATCCACACAATATTCCATCCACTCCTTGGACAAAATTAATAACAGACCTAGTCACAGAGTATGGAGAAGATTACATCCTTGTGATGGATTGCTTCTCTAGATTTCCCACTGTTCAATGACTTAGCAACACAATAAGCATGACAGTGGTTGACATAATGAGTGTTATTTTCAGTTTATTTGATATCCTGGAACAAATTGGTTTTGTCAATGAACCTTAATTCACTGGCAAACCGTTTACCAAGTCATATGGTCTAAGTGACCCATTTTACCCCACTACCCTCACTCAAATAATCTCGCAGAATATATGGTACATTTGATCGGATCAATGATCGTTAAGTTTTGAGCAACAAGGCAAGGTTTTGAATTGCGTGCAATCATGTGGAGAAGATTACTATCCTCGGCACAACTTATGCTCAGAAGGAAGTGACCAGCAATCACTTTGGGCATGGTAAGGACTGTAGATGCTGGAAAGTCCAACTCCACATCGTATCAACTCCAACAATCAATTGCCCAACCTGAGATAATTTTGAGATACAGGAAACAGGAGAATGAAAGAGGTACATGATGAGCAAGCAGGTAGCAAATTGTTCACTGGGCAATACAAATACTTGGATACCAGCAAAGATTTCTAAAATATGCAGCTATTTGATGTTATGATCGTTTGAAGTGATTATTGATCATGGTGTTGCATTAAGGAAGAACAGAAGCCAAATCAGACCAATGTATAGCATACTAACCAGTTATGTATGAAGAGAGTGAGGAGAACACTCTGCCAATTATGATTTTGCAGTGATATATATAGTGACAGCAACTAACAGCCAGATATCAAATTTGTCAAGCATGTACAACAGAGAATAATTGTGTACCTCTGCAGGAGGGTATACAAATCACCAGATCAGGATAAGTTGTCAAAGTATTACACTGAAGTTTTCAGTTTGTCTTGTGAACTCCATTTTACGTATTTATGTAGCTATTGAATTGACAACATGTGTCGATGTACAGCCATTGATCTCTGGGATAAGGTTTATCTTTGGAAAGAATGTTGCACAGTCAGTGTGTCAGTATACCTTTAAGAGCTATCAATACTGCATCACAGCATGTATTCTGATGGCAAAAATGATTCATACTGTACTTTAACTTCAATCACTTGGACCATGACACCCTATTAGGAGCATGCTCCTCTGTTATAACCTAATAGCTTAATATTAGCCTAGACATGTATGTGCCTGAGGAATCTAATATTTGTACATTATACAAGATTGTAACAAATATCTGTTAGCTTCTTCAACATCGCAATATCTGAATTTCTTCTGTTTGGAAGATAATTTAAGCATTAAACATCGGTTAAAACACTGTTGGCGGACCACAGTCACTCACTGTTCAAAATGGGTGACTCACTGTTCAGTGAGATTGACTCAGTCTTCAGTGTGAGTCACTTAGTGTTCAGTGAGAATGATTCAGTATTCGGTGTGAGTCACGTTCAGTGTTCAGTGTGAGTGCACAATATTCAGCAGTATCCATGACTTCTCAGACACTAAAACAGTCTATGTTTAAATGCATCAAGACCCAGGCAACACTCAGATGTGGGCAGATAACTGAAAAGCCGCATTCATGCCACACAAGTACCAGGCAAGCCCATTTGCAACAAGAGAGAATTCAACCATTACCCCCTTGACATTAAATGGGGAGTCATGAGGACAGAGTTGGCGAGCAGTACAGGTCTGAGTTAGGGTCTGACTACTCATGACTTGGGGCTATTTAGTTAGCTTCTTTGCTTAAAGACATAGATCATAATCAACCTTGGGATCCTGTCCATTCAATGTCAATTGGGGAGTGTGTTATCAGGGCCAGTTCTGTGGACGGGAGGCTGGGAAACTTAATAGTCGGGAATTGAGGGTGACAGAAGGGATACAATAGTGAAGGGATTACAGATTCTCCCAAGATTCTTGGGGCTGGACAGTAGAGGGGGAAAGTGCAGACAGTCGTACACTCAGATAGACAATTGGTTGATACTTAATGAGGTGTAAAGCTTTGGAGTTAATGGGGAGGCCTATCAAGGAATGTTGATGCTTGTGGGTTCACCGACACAGCAAGACAGAGCTTGCAATTCATGGTCCTAGGAAAGACTGCTGTGTTCCCTCATCCTATAAATCATAAGTGCTGAATGAAAATTAAAATGTCTACAACTACACTTGTAGTGCTGCCATCAGTGCAGGAGGGAGGATCTGAAACGGATAGCTATGTTGGGCCCTCAAAAGGCAGTACCAGTAGATATATACCCATACATGAAGGCGGAACGCATTTGTGAACTCAGCATTCTTTGGGACCTTTAGGCACCAGTTTACTGCTTGTAGTCCAAATCTTTGACCTAAGCCCTGCTGACCATTTCATGCAAGCCAATAGATTCATACTTGTGATTTAAGAACAATGTTTGGCACCTGGAAAGACCATGGTGCATTTGACTCACTCGTTGCTTGCTCATGGTGCATCAGCTGCTGACTTCACACCCTGATACCTTGGAAAATGTTTAGCTATAAAGATCAATGGCTTCAGTACCTTCAAGGTTGCATTTCCAGCTATACAGAAACTCACACAAACATATGATAGTCAGAGCTCAGCATGTATATTTACAAGTGTGAGAACTTATTTACAATAAAATGTCACCTATGCCATCTATTTGCACTCAGAAGAGCAATTTATTTCTTTCCCTTGCTCCCAAATATATTACAGCCGGGATGGGGGGATTTGGAACATTGGTCAGCCAAGCCCAGCCCACTTGTGTCTAGAAACCCTAGTTCTGCTGAGTGTGTCCTTATCAGAGGCAAACATTTCCTCCTTGTGTGGACTCCCACAGGGCTAAGGATGCCAGGCAGATGAGGCCTGGCTACCTCTGGACTGTTCTGAGAGGAGGCATAGGGGTCCTACTTATGGTTCCTCTTCTGGCCCTACTTCTGAGGAAGAGAGCATAGTCACCATAGAAGAATAGTCAGCAAGACAACATCGCACACATCCCACCACTTCAGATAGTGTAGCAGGTTGTCAAAGGATACAGTGGAATATAGATCAGTTGCAGATATGGGCGGAGAAATGGCAGATGGAGTTTAATCTGGGTAAGTGTGAGGTGCTGCACTTTGGGAGATTACATGTTAAGGAAAATTATGCAGTTAATGTCAGGACCTGAGCAGCATTAATATGGAGGATTTTGGGGTTCAAATCTATAGCTCCCTGAAAGTGGCCACACAGGTGGTTCGGGTGGTAAATAAGGCATATGGCATGCTTGCCTTTAGTGTTCAGGGAATTGAGTACAAAAGTCAGGATGTCATGTTGCAGCTTTATAAGACTTTAGTAAGGCCACACTTAGAGTATTGTGTTCAGTTCTGGTTACCACATTACAGGAAGGATATGGAGGTTTAAGAGAGGGTGCCGAAGAGGTTTACCAGGATGTTGCCTGGATTAGATGGTATGAAATATAAGGAGAGGCTCAAAAAACCCGGGTTGTTTTCTCTGGAGCAGCGGAGGCTGAGGGGAGACTTGGTAGAAGTCTATAAAATTATGAAATGTACAGATAGGGTTGACGGTTAGAATCTTTCTCCTCGCATTGAAATATCTATAACTGGGGAGGTATGCACTAAAGATAAGAGGGGGAAAGGGAGATGTGAGGGGCACATTTTCCACACAGAGAGTGGTAGGAATCTGGAGCATGCTTCCAGGTGGAGGTGGAAGCAAATACAATAGTGGCATTTAAGAGATTTTTAGATACGCACATGTATTTGCAAGGAATGGAGGGATATGGAAAAAGGGCAGGCAGAAGCAATAAGTTTAATTTGGCATCATGTTTGGCACAGCATTGTGGGCGGAAGAGCCTGTACCGGTGTTGTATTGTCCGATGTTCTACTTGAACTGGCGGAAGGTGCAGTATGCAGCATTGTTAGTGCATCCTCTAGGGTGAGAATGCTGTCTTTCCCAGAGATAGGGAGGGAATGCCTTGTGGGGTGGCCTCCTCACAGTAGCCAATCAGTATCTCCAGGTTGATACCATTAGTATCTTCAAGACATGAAAGAGAGAAAGCTTCACAGCTGAGGGTCAGAAGTGTGGCAGATATAAAATACATTGACAATTGGGACAATTTGAGAGTTGTAATACAATGAACAATGATTCTTACTTGGTCCCTGCATCTCCGTAGGACCTGTTCTGGTCCTTGCTGGTGATAGATTGTTTCCTTATGGGAGGTGAGGAAGTGAATGTCAAGTAATACACCAACCATCCTGATCCTTTTGGCTCAATTATAACCCATTTTGTTCTGCAATGAAAGAAAGGGATGGATTGATGAGATGATATTGGATGACACAACTGTTTGTGCTAGTGTAGGTGATGGAAAAATGTCCCAAGTATGTGAGTAAGCAATGCTGAGGCGATGCAGGGTTTGTAGCCTGGTGCATAGGGGTGGGTGAGAGCAAAAATTGGAAGCTGCTCTGTACAAAAGTAGAGCATGACGTTTCATGGGAGGTATTTTTAGAAGTTGAGTTAGACTTTTTGTGAGGTAGCAGAGAGAAGATGGTGGCCCTTACCCTGGTGGAGTAGAGACAGTCATTGACCTACCTGCATTGCTGGGCATTCATCTGAAGTGCGGAAACTGCATTGACCTGAGTAGCTATGTCTGACCAGGCTGGCACGATCTAATGCCGTGGTCTGGTAGTCTGGGGAAGAGGATGCCTCACTTCTATGCAATTCCATCCACCAGGACCTCAATGCCCCGCTTCTGCCATTGAGTCCATCAAACTATGTGTAGCCATATAGGGAAGCTGTGGAATTTCAATGCTTGTCTGGGAGCACACTGATGCTCTAAAGATGGCACCATAAGACATCGGAGCAGAAATTAGGCTTTTCAGCTCATTGAGTCTGCTCTGCCATTCAATCATGGCTGATAAGTTTCTCAATCCCAATCTCCTGCTTTCTCCCCATAACCTTTGATTCCCTTGATACTCAAAAACCTATCTATCTCTGTCTTAAATATACTCAATGAGCTGCCCTCCACAGCCTTCTGTGGCAATGAATTCCACAGATTCACCACTCTCCCTATCTCCCTTCTAAAAGATTTTCTCTTCACTCTAAGGCTGTGCCCTCGGGTCCTTGTCTCTCCTACCAATGGAAACATCTTCCCAACACCTCCTCTCTCCAGGCTATTCAGTATTCTGTATGTTTCAATTAGATCCCCCCTTATCCTTCTAAACTCCATCGAGTATAAACTAAGGGTCCTCAAATGTTCCTCATATGTTAATCTTTTCATTCCTGGGAGCAGGAACTAACACCAACACCAGGGATCCCACTTTATTCTGAGCTATTTGGCCAGTGGTGGGTTCTTCTGACTATGGTGAATGGGAGAGTTGGGCTACGATGAGTGGGGGTGCCATTGGGTTGGGATACACAATTATTGTGACGTGTTTGGAATGATCGCACAAGACAATAGCTCAGACTTGCAGGGAGAAGCCCTCCCTGAAATTTGACAAAATTAACACTTAGCCAGCATCTAGTAAGATTTAGCCCAACTGAATCTTATTTTGGTTTAAACCAGAAAATAAGTCATTACTTTTGTTTTGGTGATGACATTTTTTAATATCCTGTAATGGTGATGCAAATGAAACACAATTCTGAAAGACACTTAGAGGTTTGTGGAATGATTTTAATTTTTTAAATTTGTTATCATTATTTGCCTGTGATTGTAATGCTAACAGAATTCTCTCTCTGAATGGGAACCATTCTCTTGACAATATTTACAACAGAAACTATTAGTGAAATGTTAAAAATGCAGCATAATAAAACTACATAGCCAAAGAGGATCTCTAAAAAATAAATGAAAATCCTTGAAAATTTACAATTATCTTTCATAGAAAATACCTCCTCACCATCATAAATGTACTGTGGAGATAAACACCCATTTATTGTGACTCAGCAGCACAGAGATTGCAAATTTGTGTGAATGATAAGAAGTTTTGTGGTGTTATGAGATTTCTGAGAGATCCATGGCTTTAGATGTCAGATCTGTCGCTACTGCAAAGCACAAGATTCACAGGATTATATAACTATCAACTGTAGATTTCTGCTGGTATTCAATTTTATAGATCACAAACAAAAGACTCACTATATGAGGTGGTACAGGACCTGCTACAGATGGCTTCAAAGTCTATATTTGAATGATGGGGTGGGGGAGGGGGTTGTGTGTGAAAAAATGTATTCATAAAAAACTCAGACATGACGCCCCATTAGCAAAAAGAAACTCAGTAATTTTAATTGTTTAGGCATACAAAATGTGGCCACCTGAAGAGAGTTTCAGATGTATCTCTTTATCTCAACATGAGGTATTGCCCTTAGAGGTTGGAGAGCAAGGCAATAGACAATAAACACTCCTATTTGGAATAAGATATGTTACTGAAACGAGAAATAGATTCTTGTTGTCATCTCGTTTATTTATCTGAAAGTTGACACAGGGACACACAGACTAAGATTTGATTTTATGGTCAGGTTATGTAAACAAAGTCCAATTCATAGCATTATTTAAACAGATTTTGAACTAAAACTCCTGCATTCTATATAAAAGGCTATGATTGTGAATGCTTTGCTAACTTCAAGACAACTGATAGACTTATCTTTATAAAGTTATAAAAGAATATTGACTCTCAAGCTGAAATTTACTGCCTAATTTTTGAATGAGCAAAGATATTTTCTAAAATTTAGTGCTGTGATAATGCAAAGGATTATTCACTATTATAGCCATCTGAAACTAAGTGACGTTACTTAACACCTTCTGAAAATGAGTTGCTGAGTGACATGACTGGATTAGCTGACATAAAATAGACAGTATCTGGAACTGCCTACTGGTGAAACGTATTTGTAAGGAGAGCACCAGATTTAGTGCACATTTGACCTTCAGGAACTACACTTTTCTTTTGGTTCTGTGGTATATTATTACATATTCTTTGTATTAAAAAGACCTGTCAATGCAAAAGATTACTAAAGACATAGTACCTTTGTACACTGTAAAGCCGTCAAACTGTCATCAGTTTCAGATGTTTATCTCTTAAAGTGATGGAAACTGATCTACTCAAGGGTCACAAATATAAATGGATCAAATAAAGTTAGGAAAAGAAAGGCTCAAGTTACATTGTTCCTAGAGCTGCTGGATTATCAGAGGCTGGCAGTTCTCTATTTCAAGCAATGTACTTTAAGCAGTGGCTACCATTAATGTTTTGTGTATGACACAGAGAATTGCCTCTGGATCTCTAGGGATTAGTGAGTGAATCAGATTGGAAATTGGGGGGAGGGATTTGCCATGGAGATGGGGATAGAGAGCATTGAGGGAGCAGACTGATCAGGGCATTGGAGTGTGTGCAGAGGTGTGGCTATCAGAGATCTCCCACTTGCTGATGCCGGATTCCTCAATTAGATATTGAGTGCCTACCAATAAAGAAACCTGTTGCAAAGCTGCAGTCAAACCCATCTCGAGGTGCCCTCTCTCCAAAATTCAAAAGTATATTCAATAGCCATATCGCCATTATGGAGGGGGAGCCCCATCCACCTGGTTGCCTGAGGTTAATTAATAATTGATGCAGGCAGGCAGGAAGTGCATCAAAGCCTGCCAGAAGGGATGGCTCCCCAGTTTGCCACCAAGTTTTTGCCTTCGAGTGGCTGTCCTAACAGTCAATGCCTCAAAAGGTGAAAGTGAGGACTGCAGATGCTGGAGATCAGAGTCAAGATTAGTGTGGTGCTGGAAAAGCACAGCAGGTCAGGCAGCATCCGAGGAGCAGGAAAATTGACATTTTGGGCAGGCGCCCTTCATCAGGCAATCCCTGATGAAGGGCCCCTGCCCGAAACGGCGATTTTCCTGCTCCTCAGATGCTGCCTGACCTGCTGTTCTTTTTCAGCACCACACTAATCTTAACTAATGCCTCAAAAGGGCCAAATCACTACTGGGAAATTCCAGTGGCCTCCAACAAGAGGTTGTTAAATAACCTTATTTAGTTATACACATAGAGTCATTGATGTACAGCACAGAAACAGACCCTTAGATCCAACTTGTGCATGCCAACCAGACATCATAAACTAATCTCGTCCCATTTGCCAGCACTTGGTCCATATCCCTCTAAACCTTTCCTATTCATATACCTATCCAGATGCCTTTTAAGTGTTGTAATTGTACCAGCCTCCACCACTCCCTCTGGCAGCTCATTCCATGCACGTAATGCCCTCTGTGTGAAAGAAATTGCCCCTTAGGTCCCTTTAAAATTTTACCCTTCTCACCCTAAACCTATGCCCTCCAGCTCTGGACTCCCCCCTTAAGGGAAAAGACTTGGCTCTTTATCCTAACCATGCCCCCCCATGATTTTATAAACCTCTATAAGGTCACCCTTCAGCCTGTGATGCTCCAGGGAAAACATCCCCAGCCTATTCAGCCTCTCTCTCTAGCTCAAATCCTCCAACCCTGGCAACGTCCTTGTAAATCTTTTCTGAACCCTTTCAAGTCTCACAACATCCTTCTCATGAAGGGAGGCCAGAATTGCACATATTATTCCAAAAGTCGCCAAACCAATGTCCTGTACAGCAGCAACATGACCTCCCAATTCCTATATTCGATGCTCTGACCAATAAAGGAAAGAATACCAAACACTTTCTTTACTATCTTATCTGCCTGTGACTCTAATTTCAAGAAACTATGAGCCTGTACTCCAAGGTTTCTTTCCTCAGCAACCTTACCCAGGACCTTACCATTAAGTGTACAAGTCCTGCCCTGATTGCCTTTATGAAATGCAGCACCTCGCATTTATCTAAATTAAACTCCATCTGCCACTCCTCAGCCCATTGGTCCATCTGATCAAGATCCCGTTGTGCTCTGAGGTAACCTTCGCTGTACATTACACCTCCAATTTTGGGGTTGTCTGCAAACTTACTAACTATTCCTCCTGTGTTCATATCCAAATCATTTATATAAATGATAAAAAGCAGTGGAGTCAACACTGATCCTAGTGGCACACCATTGATCACAGGCCTCCACTCTGAAAGTTAACCCTCCACCACCACTCTCTGTCTTCTACCTATGAGCCAGTTCTCTATCCAAATGGCTGGTTCTTACTGTATTCCATGTGATCTAACTTTACTAGCCAGACTACCATGAGGAACCTTGTCGAATGCCTTCGGAATCCTACTGTGAGTGACAGGAATCATAAGTGGGCCACATAGTGTGGGAAAGATAGATTTATTTTCCTGAAGGACAATGTGATGAAAATTCAAGATGTAATACTACTTCGAATCTTGGGATTAAAGTGGAAATGTTGTACTGCTTGAAGCTTGATTTGTATTTCTGTGCTTTTTTTGTGATCAAAAGAAAAATACTTCATTTTGAGTTCTCTGAGCAGTTTTCCCAGACTGAGGTGGGGTGGGAGAAGAGGCAAGGGAGATATATTGAGGAGGGGGACCATTTACACAACTGTAAGTGACAGGTAGCCAATTAATCTTCATATAGGCCTGTTAAGACATATTTTTAGAGGCTAGATGAAAACTGTGACATTAAAAATAATGTAGCTGCCTGTCAGCCACCTCAAGATGGCACAACAAGAGACCAGCATTCCTGGCAAGCTCTAAGACCTTCTCAGACTACCTGATTTCAGCAACAGACATAGGCTGCCCTGTGGAGAGTTGTCCCCAACACATTGGTAGATTGGCTAAGGCTGTCTTTCATATTAAAGTTGAAGATGGTGAACTTCCACATGAGGGCACCGTCTCTCTCATTTATCTGTAAGGGCAGCCTGTCGCTTTTTCACTGCCAGAGGTCTTTCTCTTACTTTTAGAGATGACCTATCATCCTTAATTAGACAACAAGCTTGCCCTCTAGCAATTTATTAGTCAATTCAAGAAAGACACAGCCAAATGAATCTTCGCCATGCGCTTCAGATTTCTGATTTCTGTTTGACTTTGACAGGGCATTTCAAAGACCAAAGAGATAATTCTGCCTGTTAATGCTGGCATGACTGTTTAGCATATTAAAAGAGAGGAGAAAGTGAGGTCTGCAGATGCTGGAGATCAGAGCTGAAAATGTGTTGCTGGAAAAGCACAGCAGGTCAGGCAGCATCCAGGGAACAGGAGAATCGACGTTTCGGGCATAAGCCTGAAGAAGGGCTTATGCCCGAAACGTCGATTCTCCTGTTCCCTGGATGCTACCTGACCTGCTGCGCTTTTCCAGCAACACATTTTCAGTATATTAAAAGGGAACCTACCACCTATCCACCTGTCAGAGGCTGAACCATTGGAGCTAACAATGCATAAAATGTGTCAAGCCCATTTGAAACTACACTCATCTTGTTGTCAATAAGTCCACTCTTTATGATCTAGAAGTAGAATTAAGTTCCCAAATGTGAAATTTCTGGATTTTTTTTGGGCTGTGGAATTATGTTCCCTGAAATGTGTATTTGAGACTTGAACATTAGATGTTGCTTTTGGAACAGCTGTCGGAGAAGAGAAATTTGGGTAATATTATGTTGTACAATATCACATTTCAGTAAGGCAAATCAGGGTAGGACTTACATACTTAATGGTAGGGTCCTGGGGAGTGTTGCTGAACAAAGAGACTTTGGGCTGCAGATTTATGGTTCATTAAAAGTGGAGTCGCAGGTAAACAGGGTAGTGAAGAAGAGTATGGTTGCCTTTATGAGTCAATGCATTGAGTATAGGAGTTGGGAGGTCATGCTGTGTCTATACAAGACATTGGTTGGGCCACTTAAGCAATACTGCATGCAATTCTGGTCTCCCTGCTTTAGGAAGGATGCTGTTTAAACTTGAAAGGGTTCAGGAAAGACTTACATGGATGTTGCCAGAGTTGGAGAGTTTGAGTTATAGGGAGAGACTGAAAAGGCTGGGGCTATTTTCTCTAGAGCATTGGAGACCAAGAGGTGACCTTATAGAGGTTTATAAAATCATGAGGGGCATAGATAGGCTAAATAGCTAAGGTCTTTTTCCCAGGGTAGGAGAGTCCAAAACAAGAAGGCATAGGTTTACGGTTAGAGGGGAAAGATTTAAAAGAGACCTAAGGGCCAACATTTTCACACAGAGCTTGGCACGTGTGTGGAATGAGCTGTCAGAGGCAGCAGTGGAGGCTAGTCCAATTACAACGTTTAAAAGGTATCTTGATGGATACATGAATAGGAATGGTTTAGAGGGATATGGGCCAAATGCTGGCAAACAGTACTAGATTAATTTAAGATATCTCGTTAGCAAGGATGAGTTGGACCAAAGGGTTTGTGTCCATGCTGTACATCTCTATCACTTGATGACCTTTCTTTTGTTTCAGAGATTTTGTCCACGCGTCACTCAAGGATCATTTTACTAAATTGGAGGTATTCCAAGCCACTTGCAAAGCTTCCTTATTTTGAATTCGACTGACTGATTTATTTCTAAAAAGAGAGCTTTAAAAAATTTATTTATGGGATGTGGTGATCTCTGGCTGGCCAGCATTTATTGCCTGGTCGTAGTTGCCATTGAGAAGGTAACTTCTTGAACTGCTGCAGTCCACCTGCTGTAGGTTGATTCATAATGTCTTTAGGGAGACAGTGATAGTGAAGGAACAGTGATACATTTCCAAGTCAGGATTGTGAGTGGCCTGGAGGGCAACTTGAAGATGGTGATGTTCCCATGCATCTGCTGCCCTAATTCTTTTAGATGAAAGTGGCCATGGGTTTGGAAGATGCTGTCTGAGGATCTTTGGTGAATTTCTGCATCTATTGATAGTACACACTGCTGCCGCTGAGCATCTATGGTGGAAGGAGTGGATGTTTATGGATGTAGTGCCAATCCAGCAGACTACTTTGTCTTCGATGATGTCAAGCTTTTTGAGTGTTATTGGAGCTGCACTCCTCACTTGTGCCTTGTAAATGGTGAACAGGCTTTGGGGAGTCTGGAGGTGAGTTACTCAGAGCAGTCTTCATAGCTTCTAACCTGCTGTTGTAGCCACTGTGTTTATGTGGTCAATCCAGTTGAGTTTCTGGTCAGTGGTAGCCCCTAGGATTGATAGTGGGGGAATGTCAAGGGTTAGTGGTTAGAGTTATTGGTGATGTTCATAGCCTGGCATTTGTGTGTCATGAATGCTACTTGCCACCTGTCAGCCTAAGTTCCTTATTTTAAAATGGGTTAGAACACCTTGGAGAAAGTGAGGACTGCAGATGCTGGAGATCAGAACTGAAAAATGTATCGCTGGAAAAGCGCAGCAGGTGGTCAGGCAGCATCCAAGGAGCAGGAGAATCGACGTTTTGGGCATAAGCCCTTCTTCAGGAACACCTTGGTCTTGGTTAGTGCTTGCAAATGTCAGCTCTGAACTCTCATAGACGATTAGAGATGATTAGGATAAGTCTTCACAACTGTTTCAGTTGCACCAATTCACTGGCACTACCAGCTGTCACTAGCTTTTAGCAATCACTGGCTGCCAATGACTGCCACTCTGACATGGTTTAATGAGTACACACCACTGCCAATATGATGTGGTATGTGCGTTTCCCTGTATGTTACCCCATGTAACATATGGTTCTTAAAATTTATTGACAACATTGACTATTTACAGTTATAAGATCTCAGACTTTGAGTCCGATTGTTTACTGATGTTATGGCTACTTTATGTAACAGTATCATTAAAAACAGCTAGCTGACTGACTATAGATGACACCATTGCTCTGTGCTGTGTCTATTTAAGGTTAAGTGAGAACCCCTATACTGGAAAGGCACATACTATAATTTCCCCTAATGTTAGTAAAGGTACACAGCCTTTCTGGGATGTATGGAATAATACAATATTCAGTAAGGTTAACTTTTGAGACCAGTGCATCTAATAAAGTATTCAGGCTGGATTTTCCAAGGAGTGACAACCTCTTTGTAGGTTACCACTCTGGCACTTCTTCATTATGAAGAAAGGAGTCCTGCATTTCTGATAGGTGTTTCCAATCTGGACACCTTCAGAAATGCAGAGCTGTACTTTCATTCTGACAGTTGTTTCATGGTATAAAACTGTCAGAAACCATGCCTTCTTTTCACAGCAGTCAGCTGCTGTATTTTGAAACTTTAAGGTGCTGACAGCAACTTTGACAGCTGCTGCCAGAAGATAATTACATAAGGTAAGCATGATGTTAGGCAGCTGGAAGGGTAAGGTGGCAGATGGCTGGCATAGGTGGGGATATAGAGTACCAGATGATTAGTGTGCCAATTGGGTATGTTGTCAGCTGGGAAGGGTGCCACCTGTGGAGGGGGTAAAGTATGAAGGATAGGATGACAAAAACGTAGGGTGTCTGGTGGTATAGTGCTGGCTGTATATGATGCTAATTGGGAAGGGAGTAGTATGCCAAGTAGGTAGTGCTGAGAAGATGGTGATCTGTCCTGGTCCTGGTGGGATAGGGGATGTAGGGGTTTAGGTCAGGGTCTGGAGGTGTATGTGTTGTGAGGAAGGTGTAGTTGGAGGTGTGTGAGGTTAACAGGGGGTGAGTTTAGTAGTTATGCAGGAGCTAGACCATATGTTTAATAATCTATTTGACTTAATTTCTTTAGAACCTTCTGAGATTTAATTGGAGACTTTCAGAGGGTTACAGGCAAAGAGAAATTGTTCAGTAGAACCTTCAGTTTCCAGAGCATTTTTTTCCCTGTGTATCAAGATGGGGATTCTGCAGGGTCTCCATGTCCACCTCCTGTCTATGCTAGTATAGCAACTATCTGTCCTTTGGAAAATATGTGCCTTGTCTTTTTGTGACATTCATTAAATATACACTAAATTCTTTAAGCTACTGCTTGATAAAGCTTTGGACTCTGACCAATTTACAGTAATTTAATTTACAGTAAAAAATATCTTGGGAAAGACATATCTTAGGTTGTAAGAAAAAAGGTCATATTTCCCATTGTCTTCATTTTTAACCAGTTGTTAAAACCGACCCTTTATTCTGTTATAACGTGATAGTTCTGTTCTTAATGTTGTAAGAAAATCACACAACGGGCACACCAGCTATACTAATGGGGGCTATACTAATTGCGTTATAGCCAATACACGTTTTAAAAGTTTGTGCGTTAGAAACAGTGTCCCCAATTCGCCAATTACGTTAGTGAATTTTTGTTAATGAAACTTGCATTATAGCAGATCGACCTGTATGTATCTTTCACAACCTCAGGATGTCCCAAATCACTTTTAAACAGAAACTCTTGGCTCCACATATCTGAAGACCTCAATCCTATTGTGTTTGAATGTGAAATACTCAGACAGAATTTTCTTTATCGGCAGATAACGAGTAAATAAGACCATAAGACCATAAAACGTAGGAGTGGAAGCAAGGCCATTCCTCCATTGAGTCCACTCCACCATTTAATCATGGCTGATGGGCATTTCAATTCCACTTACCTGCACTCTCCCTGTAGCCCTTAATTCCTTGCGAATCAAGAATTTATCAATCTCTGCCTTGAAGATACCCAATGTCCTGCCCTACACTGCGCTCCGTGGCAATGAATTCCACAGACCCACCACTCTCTGACTGAGGAAATGTCTCCTCATTTCTGTTCTAAATTGACCCCCTCTAATTTTAAGGCTGGATCCACGGGTTCTAGTCTCCCCACCTAATGGAAACAACTTCCCAGCATCCACCCTTTCTAAGCCATGCATTGTCTTGTAAGTTTCTATTAGATCTCCCCTCAACCTTCTAAGCTCTAATGGATACAATCCCAGGATTCTCAGCTGATCATCATATGTTAGGCCTACCATTCCAGGGATCATCCGTGTGAATCTCCGCTGGACATGCTCCAGTGCCAGTATGTCCTTCCTGAGGTGTGGAGCCCAAAATTGGACACGGTATTCCAAATGGAGCCTAACTAGAGTTTTATAAAGTCTCAGAAGCACATCACTGCTTTTATATTCCAGTCCTCTTGAGATAAATGACAACATTACATTTGCTTTCTTAATCGTGGACTCAACCTGCAAATCAACCTTTGGAGAATCCTGGACTAGCTCTCACAGATCCCTTTGTACTTTGGTTTTATGAATTTTCTCACCATTTAAAAAAGAGTCCAGGCCTGTATTCTTTTTTCTAAAGTGCAAGACCTCACACTTGCTCACATTTAATTTCATCAGCCATTTCCTGGACCACTCTCCTAAACTGTCTAAATCTTTCTGCAGCCTCCTCACCTCCTCAGTACTACCTGCCTGTCCACCTAACTTTGTATCATTGACGAACTTCACCAGAATGTACGCAGTCCCTTCATCCAGATCATTAATATATAAAGTGAACAGCTGTGGCCCCAACACTGAACCCTGCGGACTCCACATGTCACCAGCTACCATTTTGAAAAGGAACCTTTTAGCCCAATTCTCTGCCTTCTGACAGACAGCCAATCCCCAATCCATGCCAGTAGCTCATCTTGAATACCATGGGACCTCATCTTACTCAGCAGTCTGACATACATTGCTTTTGTGCTTGCTCATTTTGTAAAACTTCAACTGTTTACTGAGCGCCAATTGGCACAGATTATTGTTTCCTGAGGCACCTTATCAAAGGCCTTTTGGAAGTCTAGATAGATAACATCCACTGGGTTCCCTGGTCTAACCTACTTGTTACCTCTTCAAAGAATTCTAACAGGTTTGTCAGGCATGACCACCCCTAAATCCATGCTAACTTGTTCTAATCCGACTCTGCACTTCCAAGAATTTAGAAATCTCATCCTTACTGATGGATTCTCGAATTTTACCTCCAACTGAGGTTAGGATAATCTGCCTATAATTTTCCATCTTTTGTCTTGATCCTTTCTTGAACAAGGGGGTTACCACAGTGCTTTTCCAATCATCTGGGACTTTCCCTGACTCCAGTGATTTTTGAAAGATCACAGTCAGCACCTCTGCTATTTCCTCAGCCACCTCCCTCAGAACTCTAGAATGTAGCCCATCACAGCCAGGAGATTTATTGATTTTTAGACCTTTTAGCTTTTCTAGCACTTTCTCTTTTGTAATGGCTACCATACTCAACTCTGCCCCCTGATAGTTTTGGTTGGTTATAGCTATATCAGTCACTGAAAACCAATGTTTATCATTCTACATATCTACATGAACCTTACAAAGTAGTGTAAAAATGCAAACTGAAAGAAGCACACAGGAGAGTAATACAAAGTAGATTATATTGGGGTAAAAGAATTTAAAAATTGGGCCCTATGATCTTAATACATTTTGTTGCTTCAATGGAGCAGTTGAATCAGCATAAATAGTGGACTCTGGATGTGATAATCTCACTACATTTAACTCTTATAGGTGGAAATGGATTAAAACTGTTGAGTGATAGTTTAAAGCAGTAAATAGCATTTCAGAACTTGAAATAATTGCCAGCAAATTAAATCTCATTTTTCCTAGCTTATCATTTATTCAATGAGGATGCAGACCTACAGGATATACAAACACAAAAACATATTAAACATTACCTCCTTCACAGTACACAACTTTATCTGTACACATAGATATGTCTAATGAGCGAAGACAATGGCACTAATTTTGAATGGCATCATTCATGACAAATGTAGATTGACAAAGGCTTTCAATGTTTGCTCACTTTTCCTGGATCAGATGCTGCTGTTGTTCCTTAGCTGCACATAACTTAATACTGACATACATTGCTTTTGTGCTTGCTCATTTTGTAAAACTTCAACTGTTTACTGAGCGCCAGTTGGCACAGATTATTGTTTCCTGCACCTTATCATAATATTGGCAGCAGAACAGGTTTTACATGAGCATTCTTTTCAACTTGTTTAGAGTTTTCTCTCTCATTGCTATCTTTTTCCTTTGACTTACAGCTTCTTGGTCTTTGCTGGAAGTAGTGAGTGTCACTTACATGCTTTAGACTAGCACCTAGAAAATTCAGCTTTCTTCACTAAAATAACTTTTCTCGCATTTTTGCTTTTACTGATGGTTAAGATAACTAATTTCTGCACCTTTGAGTTTCACCTATTGACCTGAGAAACCATTTCCTGTTTGTTGATAAAGCCACCTCCCTTGTTCATTTCTATTCATTTCTATTCATCAGAGCATACAGATCAGTGTTGTACCTTTCTAACTCCTGATATATAAATGTACACAATTAAAGTAACCAAACAAATCTAAGGTGTGTGCCAGATTTGCCATTGGGTCTCATTTAAATGATACCATCACTTCTTGCCAAGGAAAATAGAGTATGGACCAGCCATCATGCTAAGGTAGCCTCCAGATCTTGGATGGAGCCTCAAACACATAGGAGGTTGATTGTGGATTTTTTGCAAACCCAGAAAAAGAATGCCTACTGTTTCTGGGCTCATAAACGCAAAGGTAGAAAAATTAAGGATCACTGATGAAATAACTCCACAGAGGTCACTATCCCACCACCAAGTTACCTTTTACTTCCATGGACATAGTACTTGACACTGCTCCAGCTTCCTCAGACCCAACTCTCAGAGTGAACAGAACCTCTGACACTCCTGATTATATCTGTCATCCAGGGCTTTCTAATTGGACCAGATTAATATCCCCAGTCATGGAACTGATATGCCTCGAGGCCTACGTGGCTGACCTTGTTACAATCACAACATCCCTCCCCCTCTAAGTCCAGGGATGTTGACCTGTTCTTTCTCTTGTAGCTTCTCCTGGGACGTTTTCACACCAGGTCCGGTTCCTCCGACTCCCCCTTAGATATGGTAATATGTACCAAATTGTAGCCCATCTCTTGCACCCACAGAGTCTTGGAAGAAATTAATCCTCTTCCTCAGGTAGGAAAGGCACCAAAGCTGTGACGTCTGCGATGTCTATTTCAAAATCTGAGGTTTCTTCAATGCCAGGTGGAGGGACTGAACGCATGAATTCCAACAGCCTTTCTGGCTGTTCTGAGGGGCCAGATATGTTTTGCTACTGCCCCATTCATGTGTTTGCAGCTCGCGCCAACCATGCCTCTTACTCATGCAGACTAGCTTTTGGAGCACTGCTCCTTCATCAGGTGATTGTTCATCGCAGCCACCTGATAGAGGATCAGCACTCTGAAAGCTCGTACTTCCAAATAAACCTGTTGGACTATAACTTGGTATTGTGTGCTTTTTAACTTTGTACACTCCAGTCCAACACCAGCATCTCCAAATCATGACTGTCGCTTAGAGAAGCCTTGAGTCTGGGATTAGCATTCCTGATGCCATTTCACACGCACCACCACCACCACCACCCCCCCAACTATCTCCCCCCACCTGCCCGGTCCAGGAAGATCAGATTTAACCTGAGGGCTAGTCATGAGAGGTGGTCCAATAATCAAATAGGAACCGGAACAATTAGTGTTGAGTGAAACTGTGGGCTATTTCTTTAAGCCAGCCTTCAAAGTTTGGACCACTCTTTCTGCCATACCATTGGACGATAATGGTATGGAGCTGTTCTTATATGCCGAATGTCATTCGACTTTAGGAAATACTCAAATTCCCTGCTCGTAAATGATGGCCCATTGTCTGTGACCAACACTTCTGGGAGTCTGGATATTGCTAAAGATGCTCATAGCTTTTCTACTGTCATCCCCGTGTTCGATGAATGAACATCCATCGAACTAGGCATGTCCAGCCACTGTTAGTGGGCGTACATAATGACTGAGAATGTTGATCCCATGGAAGGGCCAGCATACTCTATGTATAACCGAGTATAAGGTTTATTGGATCATCCTCACAAATGTGGAGGAGCTATTGGCAGTAATTCTTGTCCTTGTTAGCACTCTTGGCACTGCCCCACCAATGCGGCTCCTGACTACCAGTCTTAACTTTTGGCAGCATCTTCATTTTGTACACCACTGGATAGCCCTGGTTTAGCCAGAATCTGACAGTGGCCTTTGCTCAGGACAATCACACTTGCTCCCCATAATAAAATGCCGTCCTCCATGGTAATCTGGTTTCGCCAGATCTGGAAAGGTTTCAATTCTGGTTGGGATGGTTTTGTTTCCTCCATCACACTGCTTTTTTTAAAATTTTGCCAGAACCAGATCTTTATGTGTTCATAGTCTGATATTGTCAGCAGTGACAAAAAGGGTGTACAGAAAGTTTAAAACTAGAACAGACTCTTGCACTGAGGGCACCAGTGCCACTGGGAGGCAGTTTAAGACGTCCACATTTGCTACTTGGCCTCCTGGATGTTTTTCAAATTTGTAATTGTACACACTTAGAATGAGAGCCTACCACTGAATTCGACCTGAAACTATAGGCCGCACAGCCTTGTCCCATTTGAGTAGCCCTAACATAGGGTTGTTATCTGTTACTATTAAAAATTTACGTCTGTAAAGGTATTGGTGGAACTTACTCATGCAAAAAATGACTACCAAATCTTTCTTCTCCATCTGGACATATTTTTGCTCTGCATCAGTGAAAGTCGGGCAAGCATACGCTATTGGGTGTTCCCCTCCATTGGGCCATCTGTAAGCCAACACTACATCGATACCCCATACACGGAGGCATTGTACATCAGCACCAGATCTCACTTGGCCAGCACCTTAGACAATGATAGCTACTTCTTCATTTTCCTAAAGGCTTTACCTTGGCAAGGAGACCATTTCCAAGGCTAATCCATTTTCAATAGCATATATAAGGGTGCCAGGTTGGAGGACAGGTTATGTATGAACTTTCCGTAATAATACACTAATCCAAGATCTAAGCTCTGGTACAGGTATGGGAGCTGGGGCATCTTTGATTGCCCTTTTTTTAAAATCTTCCAACGCCTTCTAAGGTGAACCATCAAAGGACCATGTACAAGTTCTCCAAGTGCTCTTTATTGGTCTTCCTTGTTATTAGCACATTATCCAGAAAAATGG
Source organism: Chiloscyllium plagiosum (assembly GCF_004010195.1). Taxonomy (NCBI): domain Eukaryota; kingdom Metazoa; phylum Chordata; class Chondrichthyes; order Orectolobiformes; family Hemiscylliidae; genus Chiloscyllium; species Chiloscyllium plagiosum. The sequence continues at coordinate 50,766,742 of NC_057722.1, read as the reverse complement.
CAACCTAGGGTAGACCTTATAAAATGTTCTCCATTGTCTGCAAGTTGAAGAAATTTTCTGGGCTCAGACCTTGAGCATTGACAAACTTTATTGCATGATATCATGGGGAGCACACTTTTCCTTAGCATGGTCCAGTGCTACTCCAAAGCGCTCCCGATCACTGCGGATTTATAGATATTTATACAACAGATGCCGAGCTGACAGTTTCTCAGGACTGAACATAACAATTGTTTTCAGGTCTTGAGTCAATACATACTCCAGATATTACATTCGCCTGTTGATAACGTCTATCTGGGTTGCGGTTTTGCTTAGCAGGTGGCTTCAGACAAACAAGTCGGCAAAGCAAAGAGTTACAGACAATCAGGCCAGCAAAACAGCCTCCACCATCCCTCCATTTTGATCATAAGATCAAAGGAGCAGGTCAGAATCCCCTGCAAAAGGGGGAATGTAGCCAGAGCCTGGGGGTGTTATCCGGTGGTGAAGGGTCAGAATCAGAAGGGTAGTCCTCAGGGTCTGATGTGTCGGAACCAGAAAGTTGTGGCTCCTGAGATTCTGTGTCAGGGTAAGGGCTTTCAGCGAGGGGGACCTTGACCAACTGGGAAGTTAATGGGACTGAGGGCAATAACAGCAAGCCAAAGCGCGCACAGCACTGCTTAAGGCAAATGACAAGAACTAAAATTATATCACATATGACAACAAGTACCATAAGGCCCTGTAGGAGGGCTTGTTTTGTTCCAACCACCATTCAGCTGTTTGAATTCATTAAAAGGAATAGATATCAGGGGGATCCCTCCCCTAGAGTGTATGGGAATATGGTTAACCCTTCTGTGTGTATATGTAAGTCATATAAAAAAAAGTGTTGATGTGCAGCTCCCTTGTGACAGAGTTCATCATCCCACTTTCCTTGTTTCCCTCACGTCCAGTCAGTATGAGCAAGGCAATGAGAAGCACAAAGACTGAAATGGCATTGTGTCTCCACATGTTGAGGCTGGCGGGCGAGTTGATGCTTGTTTTCTGCTCATGTCCCTACAGGGATGGCGCTCTCTTGTAGCGGGTTCTGTGCATCCACTCAGGTCTTCCCTTGATCTTGACAGCTGTCCAGATTACCAGGAGGACGAGCTACAGGCCTTTCCATCTCGGAAAAAGAGAATTCTTTTCCAATGATTTTATCATGACATAGTCCCCAAGTTGGAAAGGATGCATTGGGTCATCACTAGGTGCGGGAATGGCTTCCTTTACTATATCAAGGTTATGGGTAATCATCTTACGGAGTGCTTTGACATAATTTATAAGAGCTTCCTTGTCAAGAATAATGCCGTATCCACAGGACATTTAGGAGGTCTTGCCCCTGTGGGCGTTGGTCTTCCCATCAGGACCTCAAATGGGGTAAATCCCTTGGTTCTGTAGACTTGGCTTCTTATGGTATACAGGGCTAAGGGTAAGGCTTCTGGGCAAGGCAGGCCTGTGTCCTGTGTGATCTTTGACAGAGTGGTTTTAAGGGAACTATTCATCTGTTCCACTAAACCTGAAGACTGGGGCTGATGGGGAATATAATATTTTCACGTGATGCTGAATGCTCTACTAACATTGTCTGTGACTGCTGCAGTAAAGTGAGTACCTATGTCACTGTTAATGATCCCTGGAATTCCAAACCTAGGGGTTACATCCTTCATGAGGCATTTAACCACTGTTCTAGCATCGTCTTTCCTTATGGGGAAGGCTCCGTCCCATTTAGAAAACATGTAGACAGTTACCAAGTATTTAAAAACCTATTTAGCTGGCATGTATATGAAATCAATCTGTAAATGCTTAAAGGGTCCATCTGGGAATGGCAGATGGTCATACTTATCTAAAGGTTTAGCATTATTATTTTATCGACATACTAGACATTTTGATACTAGCACTTGTGCTGCTCCTGCAAAGCCCGGTTGTCATACTGCATGGATCATCCCTCCTTTTCCTGCATTCCTGACCCCATGGGCGGCCAGTGCAAGAACATGCAACTGGGCTTTAGGACAAATGAACCTTCCATCAGGGTGCACCATTAGTCCTAAAGGGGATTCCTTAACTCCTATGCGCGTCCAGCTGTCTTTCTTGGCTTGTGGAATGTGTTGCTGTGCTGCCTGTATTCCCTCTTCTAGATCTAAAATCTTTGTTGCTTCCTCTGCCTTGGGAGTTTGTAGTACTCATACAGTGGGAGCTAATTCTGCTTGTCCAGCAGCTTTGTCAGCACAAGCATTTCCTTGGGTGATTGGGTCATCAGTGGCGGTATGGGTGGCCCACTTTATGCATGTCGCAGCTATAGTGGAGGGGAGCATAATAGCCTGTAAAATATTGCTGATGAGCAGGGCATGCTGCAAAGGCCTTCCTGAAGAGGTAATATATCCTCGGGTTCCAAAATCATGTATCACTCGAAAGGCATATCAGGAGTCGGTGTAAATGTTAACAGACTTTTTGTCAGCGAGGATACAGGCTCTGTTAAGGGCAAACAGTTCAGCCGTCTGTGCAGAAGTCCTTTCTGGTAGCACAGCGGATTCTGAGGTTTCAAAAGGTGTGCATATCGTGTAGCCAGCTAGCATTTGATGATCTGAGGGCCAAAAAAGAGGTGTGTCTAATGGAGTTTCAGAGAGGTCGGGGCACAGGGTGACAACCTCTTGGACGACATGCAGACAACCATGCGACAAAAGAAGGAATCTATGTCTGAAACCAGAAGAAGTAGGTGAGTTCTAAATGAATACTTTGTGTTGGTATTCATCAAAAGAGAAGGAATTGGTGGAGGATACTCTCAGGCAAGAGAATGTTGAATTTCTAAGCCAGGTTGCTATTAAAAAGGAAGAGATGTTGTGCATCTTAAAAAGTATTAAAGTAGATAAATCCCCGTGTCCTGATGGGATCTATCCCAGACTGTTGAGGGAGGCAAGAGAACAAATTGCTGGAGCATTGACAGATATCTTTACATCCTCTTTGTGGCCACAGATGAGGTCTGTTGTGAAACTTAAAAGAGTTCTGAAAAGATTTACAAGGATGTTGCCAGGGTTGGAGGATTTGAGCTATGGGGAGAGGCTGAACAGGCTGGGGCTGCTTTCCTTGGAGCATCGGAGGCTGAAAGGTGACCTTATAGAGGTTTACAAAATTATGAGGGGCATGGATAGGATAAATAGACAAAGTCTTTTCCCTGGGGCATAGGTTTAGGGTGAGAGGGGAAAGGTATAAAAGAGACCTAAGGGGCGACTTTTTCACGCAGAGGGTGGTATGTGTATGGAATGAGCTGCTGGAGGAAGTGGTGGATCTGTTTCCATGCTGTACATCTCTATGACTCCATGACTCTATGGTCCTCTGCCAGGAGAAGAGTGGCAGGGTTTGAAGTGGGGGCGTGCTGAAATGTAAGGTTAGTGCGAGAAAGTAGGATGACCTCCTAACCAGTTCTCTTTGACGCCGTAAAATGCTGAGTTGCTGCTGAATTAAGCAGCAGGGAAACCGAATGAGGAACAAAACCTCTACAAGGATAATACAGTAACCTTAGAGGTGGACTTTTCTACTATTACAGTGGCAGTCACCACAGCTCATAAACTGCCTGGCATGCCCCTTCCAACAGGTGGTAACCATACAGAATAAAAGGCTACAGGATGCCGGAGATCCCCGTGCATTTGAGTTAGAATACCGGATGCATATCCCTCCTTTTCATTAACATAAAACTGAAATCGCTGCGTATAATCAGGGCAGGCGCTGACGTTATGCATTGTTTACATTCCTTAAAGGCTTGCGCCATTTCAGGTGTCCAGTTCACCTGGGTCAGCTGGTTAGGCGAGGATGCCTGGTGGAAAGGTGCATCAATAACTCAATAGTCTGGTATCCAATGTCTGCAGTTTACCATGCACAAAAAGGACGTTTAGTGGGAGGAGAGAAGTAATTATTACTGTGATACGATCTTGAGACAGTGCTCTGAGACAGTGTGAAAGTTTGTAGCCCAAATACTGTACTGTCTTGTGGCAGGATTACATTTTTTCAACAGAGATCTTATGTCCATTCTGAGCCAGATAGTGGAGCAATGTAACAGTGTCATACATGCAGGCATCAGGTGAATCAGAGGCCACAAATTAATCATTGTCATATTGAACCACTGTGTTTTTATGTGGCAGATGGAGGTCTTTCAGGGTCCAGTATATTGCAGAGGCACATACAATGGGGGTCTCCATGTACCCTTGGGGAAGCCATGTCCATGTATATTGGAGGCCGCTGTAAGTAAAAGCAAAGATATACTGGCTGTCCAGTGACAATTTAATGGAGAAAATGGCTGAGCAGAGGTCAATGACATATAAATAAGTGGCAGTAGCAGGGAGGCTAGTAAGGATAACATTGGTGTCTGGCACCACTGGGAGCAGGGGACAACAATAGCATTGACTGCCCTCAAGTCCTGCACAAATTTCTACTGTCCCGGTTTTCCTGGCATAGGAATAGGGAGGATAGGAGTGTTGCAGGGCCGGTGGTAGGCACCAGGATACCTTGCTGTAGGAGGGAATCAATAACTGGTTTTATACCTTCTATGGAAGCTGGCGACAAATTGTACTGCCTAATAGACAGTATGATGGCCCCATATTTCACAGTGACCATATGAGGCGTAGCTGATATGACTAGGCTTGCATCATTGGACTGCCATGTCCATAACAAAGGTGGCACATGATTGAGCAATAAAGTACTGTCATAAGAGGGGGAGGGCAGTGGGGTTTGTAAGATAAAGGCTGTATCTTCGGATGAGGGAAAACAATGGAAGTAAAGCTCCTCCTGTCCTAAGTGGGCAAGCTGCATGGAGTCAGGATCTGCAGGATCCAGGGGTGTAAATTCCTTTGGCAGACTGCAGAGTCTGTGCACCATGGGCCCCAAAGCCTTTGGGTGCCACAGGGTTTTAACTATGATTAAAACAGAAGTGAATGAGGCGAGGTTGTTTGGAAAAGCGGTCTTTGTTTGGTATTGAGCAGAACTTTCACAGCTAATCCTTCTTGTCCAATGGAATAAAATCTAGTCCATGTCATGTACAAGACAGATTGAGATAAGGGTCTGCAGTCACAGAATCATTTGGGTCAGCGTTGTCAAGGTAAGCTGCAGTGCAGTGAAGCTTGCACAGAGGCAGCCTGTCTGAATGATCCAGCGAAGGAAGACGGTAATTGGAAATGGAGGAGCAGGCAACAAATATGGGAGGAAAGAGGTAAGACAAGCGCGCATAGGTTTGCCCAGGAATGTCCATGCGTACAGGGAAGGAGTAGGGGAATAAGAAGACTGAGGCAGAAGAGTGGCTATGGCAGCTTGAAAAAAAGGGGGTAACTGGAGTCAGGGATCTCCAAGGTGAGGCCCCTGTGGAGAACAGTGAATAGAAGCATTCAGTTTATAGAAAGTCTGGTGACCAAGAAGGGCAACCGGACAGGAGGGGAGATTATCGCTGTGTAGGGGACCATCAACCGACCAATGACAATAGGCATGGGGGTAGAAAGAGGTTCAACCATGGACACTGCAGAGACACCCACAGTGGAAACTGTGTCAGAGTTGAGAGGAAGGGCCGTTGAGGGAGGTGGCTTTGTAGTCCACCAAAACTGAGATTATGACCACCCCCATTTCAACATCCATCATGGGGTAGTCCAACGGGAGTGGGAGAGTCATATCAAGGCAGCCTGCAAAACCTTCCTCATGGGGAACCCCTAGACTTCAGGGGTGTGGGGGAAAAGGCGGCTTTTCGAAGCTGTCGCTGTGGGGAAAGTTGTTGCCGTGACAAATGCTGAGGGGGACTGGACCGGCATTTTCATGCCCAGTAGCCTAATTTTCTACATGTTCTACACCTGTCTCTGCTTTTATCCCTTCATTGCTGTCCCTGTCCTTGGCTTTGTCCCTGGTTCCATGCCTGTGTTAATCGGGAGTATACTTCCTTTTCCTTCTTATAATCAAAAAGACCCTGTAGAACCATATTGGTAAGGGCAGTGAGTAGGGATGTAAGTCCATGGTCTGCCAGTTGAGGTTATGGGATTTGAGGGTCTGGGCGTGGCAGGGCTGCATATAATTGACAAGGGTCTGGGCAGCTGAACAACCATTGTCTGAGAGAGGGATGCCAGCAAATGTTTCCCAAACTTCTTTAAAGTGAGCAAGGAAATCAAGTAAAGACTCATTAGCTGTTTGCAGACAGCGCACCATCTCTCCAAAGTCCGTCTTTTGTCATGCTGCTGTCATAATGGCAGGCTTAACAGTAGAGGTAAGCCACCCTCCCTAGGCATCTGCAGAAGCCCATAGTGTTGAGGCGATCACAAGGGAGGCTTTTACGGCTGACCAGTGGGTCCCGTAAGCCAGATGCATCAAAGCGTGGAGATCCTGGGACAAACTATTGTAAATATTGCAGATTTGTACTAGCCAATTATAAAATGGCATAGAGCGTTTATTGGATCGGGGTGGCTTGGAGCATGCCGTGGACTTCAGTGTGGGTCCACAGCCATGAGGCATATTGCCTATCATGACTCAGGGAAATTGATCTGCGGAAGACTTCTTCATCGAGTGGCATACCTGGCAATGGATGTGAATGAGACAGTGGGGTTGGATTCCTCCTGGTCCTGTTCACCAGTGCCCCCCCCCCCCCATAGTTGTTCATGTGGAGGGGGGAAATCCCATGGGGATTATCGGGCAGTTGAGCTGGAGGAGTCGGAGGACGAATCATGATGAAAGCGATAATTTCGTCCTTAACAAGGTCAGGGTCTGGGATCGGGACAGGAATCTTAGAATACTGAGGACTATAAGGTGGTAGGGCAGAATGGGGTGGGGCAGAAGAGGAAAGATTATCGGGCGACTTACAGCGATCTTTAGTTCCGGGGGCTGATAGCCTTTCGCGACTTCATTAAATTTATCTAAACATCGGCACATGTAATCAATATCCTAAGAGGGGGTGTCATACTCACCCTCAATGTTTGTCCTCCAGTAATCTATCTTTTCCCATTTAAAGGAGCCTCCATAAGCCCAGTTGCTGTGGGGCCACCAGTACAGATCAGGAGTGAAAAGAATAATAACATAACTACTGTTACCTGTCTCCTTCCAAACAATATCAGCCGGTGACCCTGGCAGCACCTGGGGATCTCCTACCTTATTTTGCATTTTCTTTGAGGGGACAAATGGATGTTGGCTGTCCTTCTCAGTGGGACATGGTTTATGTGCTTCAGGGCCTGTTTTTCTTAGGTTTAGAAGTCATTGACTCCGTCATCGCTTTCTCAGTTCTGAAGCATGGATCTACGATCTGCGGGGAAATGAACAACGAACAAGCAAAAGCAGACTAACAAACACTGGCACTGTTGTCAATCCCTCAAGGTCACCTTAAAATGATTTCTGTCCTATGACAGTGATCTTTCCAGTCCCATCTTGTCACAGCATCTTTCCCTAATTCGGAATCAGACTGTTGACCCAGGTTAGGATCATGCAGGCAGCAGCTTTATAATTTTGGTTTGCTTGGGATCCCATAATTAAGGGATCCTGCCGACTATGCCAGATTGTTGAAGAAATTTTCCGGATTCAGACCTTGAGCATTGACAAACTTTATTGCATGATATCGTGGGGTACACACTTTTCCTTAGTACAGTCCAGTGTTACTCCAAAACACATCCGATCGCTGCAGATTTATGTCATACAACAGATGCTGAGCTGACAGTTTCTCAGGACTGTACACAAAAAGCTGTTGTCTTCAGACCTTTAGTCAATACATACTCCAGATGCTACATTTGATGACATCTGTCTGGCTTGCAGTTTTGCTTAGCAGGCAGCTGCAGGCAATCAAGTCAGCAAAGCAAGGAGCTGCAGACAAGCAGGCCAGCAAAACAGCTTCCATATTGTTGAAAAATGGCACAGGCAGGTGATACCTCAAATGGCAGTCTTTTCCCTAGGGTTGGGGTGTTCAGAACTAGAGGACATAGTGAAATAATGTGAACAGAACTCTGAAACTCCTGTTTAGATCCATCATCTGGGACTCCCTGACTGGACCAAATTAATATCCCAATAAGGGAACTCATATAAGACCTACCTGGCTGACCTCGGTACAATCACTACAGCTGGTTAAACTGCTTTGGTATAACAAAATCTTCATAGATTTCAACCTGAATTGTAGACCACTTCTGTTCTTCAAGACTCGTTCCCACCTTACTGGTGTGCTTGGCTTGACGTAATCTCATTTTATATTTTTGGCACTAACATTGCCAAAATTCAAATGATAGTGGAAGTGGAATGTCAGGCAGAAAGATCTGTAATTTCCTGTCACTAGGCAGCATGCTAGTTTGCAGACATGCTCCCATATCTACGGCATGATTTAATTTGCTAGTTCCTGGGACAGATGGCTATCCATCTGTAGGTTGTAGATAGCTTACTGGCCTATTAGAACCACTTAATCAATATTGATGGAAATTTTCTGGTCTGTATGCAGGTCTCCCATTGATGTCAAAATAAACAAAAGGGATAGAGGCAGCCTCCTGGTGACAAACCTGGGACCCTATACTCCATCCTGCAGTCCTGTAGCCACAAATAGCAGAGGACCACAACTGCGGCCACTGGCCATTGTATAGAGAGGATCCCTGATGGAGGTCTAGTAGCTGTGGCCTCTTTATATTTTAACCAAAGTGCACCTTCATCTCAAGGCAAATCTCTTTCCTCTATCTATATCTACCTATCAGATCTATCAGTGCTTGGAGAGCTTCCTATTGCCTCTGTTCTTACTTAGATGGCGAATATATGCACTAGCCACTAATTGACCTACTCATTAAAATCTCATTGTGGATCAGGTCCCAACACGATGTCAGGCTCAGATCAGTAACTGCACCCATTTTGTGGTTCCTGATTCAGAACAAAAAAATCAGACCATGGTGTCAGATTTTGCCACAGTATGGAAACTTAATTTAACAACCACCTGCCCACCACCACCAAGCCAAGAACTAGTGAAACTTACTCCATAGGATGACAGGTAGGCAAAATGCTTGCGCTCAAACACAAATTTTGTAATAATTCTCTGTAGAAGCAGGTGTGCTATTTGTTTTCTTATTGTGATCGCAGTCTTTTCAAATCTTCTGATTTTTGTTAGAGGATCCCTTTTGTTAAGTAGCAGAATGATCTTTGAAGGATAAGTTTTAAATAATATGTTTCACAATATAGTGAGAACATATGATTGTTTACTGTTTTGAACTGCTGTGTCAGTCACTATACCTCATTTTTTTAAAAAATAGACTTGATTTCATTGTTTAAGTGGAATTCTAACAATTTTGATTAATGCTCCTTTCACAGTCTAAATGACAAAACTAGAGTGCCCTACATTTCAAGTCTGAGTTTAGCTTTCTGGGGACATTAATTATTTCCCAACATGAATAAAATTCTTATTTTTTTCCAGACTATTTTAAATTAAGTTTGCCTCTGTAGTAGACCATGTACATGTGGAAAGGTTGGGAGGGGATTCCCAGTGTTAATGTCTATGTCAGGTGCCTGTGCAAGCTGGGATGTCTGCATTTGGAAAAAGATAACATGATTTGGTGGGATTGGGTGGTAATTTGAAAGCACAGTTTCTCTTTTAAAATAAGTAGCTTGTGTTTCTATGATACCTTTCATAATTTCGGAAGTCCCAAAACATTCCACAGTCAATGGAGGACTTATGAAATGTAGCAATATGTTGGAATGTTCAGAACTTCCATAAACGGTACTGAGATAAATAACCAGATAAACGTTTGTGTTGATAATGGTTAGGGCAAAACTACTGACGAGTACTCTGGAAAAAGTCTTCGGTATTTCTTTATATATTGCTTTGGAATTGTTTACATCTGCTTAAGAGGGCAAACAACATCTTGGTTTAAATATCATCTCATAGACTGCTTTTCCAAAAATGTAGGACTCCTTAAATAGATTTTCTATGATTTTGAGTGAATATTTCACTCTTTAACTGCACAGCATCTAATTGTTTACAAATTGCTATTTTGAAGAGACGCCTGATTGAACCGAACTTTAGAGCTGCATTATATTACTGTAGAAAACGCTGAATTGAAGTCAGCTGCTTCCCAACAAACAGAAGTAAAGTTGCAGAATTAGTCATTTTGATTCACTCTTCAGCACACTGACATAGTTTGTGCTGTTGGCTGAAGTGATTGTCTCAATCCTGTACTTGTACATGGAGAAGGAATCTGAAGATATTCCTTGAAAGGCAAAGGGGGAGAAATTAAATAGAAATAGAATAATTAAATAGAAATTATTTGAAACCTAATTCTTTAAATATGCCCTCCACAAACTTCATTCTGATCCTGTTTTGTGCCATTTGTTTTAATTGCCACACAAGTTGGCTTTAGGAAATATATGAAAACACATCGTGCCCCTTCACTTATTTACATTCTTTTTCTTCATGGTTAGAGAATGCTTCTGATCATTGCAATTCAGATACTCTTTGAGTTGAAAAGATAGGAAAATTTTCCATTAGATAAGAAAGTTCAAAGAGAATATCCAACATGCTTTTGATCAGTCATTCTGTGGAACTTCTATTGTATACAACGTTTTACTCAAGCTATGTCTGGATGGAATCAGAATTTAAATAATATTGTTACCTGTCAAACCAAGCTGCAGATGTTTACCAATCATTCCTAAAGGTTCAGTTGTAGAGACAGAGACATTTGTAGCTTAGATCTGTCTCATCTGGAAAATGCCTTTTTTAAAAATAAAACAGAATTATGCAATGAAAATGCCACATAGTGCTGATGGATTATGCATTGGTTTTTAAAAACCTCTGACATATTTTTTATCTACTCTGGACATAAGCATATCATGTTATCAAGCTGTCTGGTATAATTTCATTTGGCTTTCTAATGCTGTTGTTGACTTTTTTGGCGTAGCTGGTTTTTGTAGAGGGAATAAAAATGCTGTTGCTCATTATATAAGGAGAGAGAGTACATTTTTGAACAGAAAGGAATGACAAAAAATTACATGTGTACATGTGTTATTCAGTTGGTTTTATCCTGATAATTTGTCAGAATGTAATTAGTAATCTAATGCTTTAGGGATATTACATTTGAAGGATAAAAAATGTATTGCTATTTAGCTCTAAAACAAAAATGTTTAGTTTCAACTGAGCACTCTGAATCTGCATCAATGTAAATTAGACATATCCAGATTCTTGTCAGTTTAAGTTTGAAGTATGTTGGTGCAAATCATATCCTTAGCCATCATTTGACCTCCCTCTTAATCTACTTGTTTAATTTTTTTAACATTATGGTGTTTAAATGTGTCTATAGCTACTCTGGAGCAAGTTCACTTTGTATAGATTTGCTGGACTGAACTTGAATTAGGGAACTAAGATACTAAATTGCCACAGCTTTAATTTCACTAATTTACTGGGGTGATAGTCGAGTTTATGCTTCACAACTGTGGGGCTTTCATGGTACACATAATGCATTAATACCAGCTTACATGTTTGGGACAATGTTTAAAGTTGAAATACATCTCAATGTGGCTCACAGTGGCATAAGAGGAAACAATTATCTAAAAGTAGTGACATTGGTATAGTGACCAAATGTTGTCTCATAGTGGTGAATTTTGATGAGTTTTATTTCAGGAAGAATAACATTTTGAGAGGCAGTGGGCATTAGATAAGACATTTCTGAGCATGAGATTTAGGGCTGAATGCACTTAATGCCAAGTTGGAAAGAAATGACTAAACACAGGAAGCCAGACTTGGAAATGGAGAATTTGGAAGGGAAAACCTGGTAGAGTTATAGTAGTAGCAAGAGATTGGAATGCAAAAGGAAGAATTTTAAACTAGACCACAAGCCAATGTTGATAAACAAGGGTTGAGTGATGGGAAAGAGACCTTATGGACAGCAGAATATTGGATAAACTGATGTTTTTGTAGGGTGAAGGATCAGAGATTGGCTTGAAGATCATTCGCGAAAGTTACATAACTTACAAAACCATGAATATGCATTACCGTTGCAGATGGACAAAGATAAGAGATTAAGGTTGGCAACATTATGGAAGTAGAAGGAGTCAGTCTTAGAGATAGAGGTGTTAAGAGAGTTTGTTTGGTACAGAATAGGAATCCTGGGGTTGCAAATATTTAAGTGTAGCCCAAGTTGGTGGAAATAAGTCAGAGAATAGGTTGCAGAGTTTATAATAGGTGGAAGATAATTGTTTTTGTGGATACATGCTAGATTGCTGTAATGCTAAAAACATATCAAGCTTAATGTTAATTTACACAGACCAGTTAGTCAGTACCAGAAGTATGTAGTACTAAAGCAATGCTTCACGTATTTTAATAGGTTGGGGCCATAGCTTATTTAATAATTTGGGGAAGACTTCACATTCGCATTACAATTCATTGAGAACTTTTGTACAAGTTAAAAACTAGAATACAGGGCAGTGTAACCATAACTTAATTAATAAATATTAAAACCCGAAAGTAAAAGCAAAGCTTACATATTTGTTATCTCAATTTCTGTTTTATGGTGTTTAAATTTTGAAAACTCTCACACTAAAGATTCTCAATGAACACTGTCACCTGACTATAATATAATTTTTGATCAGTCATATTTTAATGATTCTTGGCTTTCCGAAGGAATTTTAAAATAGAGTAGTCAAAAAATCTACTCTTTCCACAGTTGTTAAATTACCAAATGCACACACAAAATAGCAGTACTAAGTATGACCCACATCATGAAAATTAGCAATTCCTTCAATAGCTCCTTCCAAACTTCTAACATCTTGAAGGATGTGGGCAGTAGTTGCTAGAACACTGCCAGCTGCAAAGTCCCGTGCAAACAATATACTATCCCGTCATGGAAGTATATTACCATTTCTTCATTGTTATTGATAAAAAGCCTGGAATTTTCTTCCTCATATCGCTGTAGTTTTACCTACACCAAGTGGCCTGCAGTAATTCAAGAAAGCAGCTCACACCTCCACCTTCTCAAATGCGATTAGGGGTGGCCACTAAATGCTGGCCTAATGCTGCTCACACCCTGTGAAAGAATAAATAAAAACAAATAATGTGATTTGATATTGAACCATAAGGGCTCTGCTTGATTGTCTCGGTTGGATTAATGGTGGGAGAATTTTATTGATCTCAGGTCCATGGTTGAGTCAGTGGGTGATTGGAGAGGTAGTATCGATCAATTTGGTACCACTTGTTTTCTCTGATCTCTTGCTGATTGTGCATGATTTAATTGTCATTACCAATATTGGCCAAATATCTACCAGCACCCATTGTCCACACAAAATATGAACACTTCAGTGGCCTGTTAATGCTGACAAAGCAAGTCCTTTGTGAGTTAATGCCTTATGGAAAAGTGGAACAAGGAGGGAACTTGAAGCTTTACTTTATTATTGGAAGATTTATAAAACATATTGTTGCTATTACAGTAAGTTTTATGTGTTGTGTCAGATCAGATAAATGGACATGAAGTATGTAGCGATTCCATTGATTGGATGATTGGTTCATTTATGTTCACTATACTATTATCTAGCTTTATTTAGTTGAAAGAGTTACATACATTTGTGAAAATGTTGGATTTATTTTCTATCTTTTACATTTCTGTTCATTCAAGGAGTTTTTTCCAAATGGATCATTTAATATTTTGCTCTTTGCATTGCTCAGCTGGAGCTCGGTTTCATTTCAGGTTCAAAACATTTCTCTTTCAACGCAGCCACATGGCTAGACAATATGCAATTGAACAACGTTTTTTCTTTGCTTTTAATGTGAGGCATGATCATCTCCTGTGGAACAAACACAGTTTTTAGGACATTTCCAACTTGTCCATCATCACTCCTCCACAGGCAAAGCTCCAAATCTGGCAGAGGAACTGAGTACGATATCTGTTTTTTAATCTTGTTATGCTGAACACCTGTTTCTAACTCATAGACATTTATCTACTGTGATGCAGAATTGAGATAAATTATCTGCCAGAGAAAAATAGGAATATTTACAGATTGTCCTTTAGAAATATCAATGGGTCAGAATACCACCTCTGGTTTGTTTGATTAAGTAATTTTTTTTCTTGATACTTCTTTTTAAAAAACAAGATGTCTATGGCAAGGGTTGTTTGTACTACAATAAGTTGACCATTCAAGTTATCCAAAAGAAATTAAATCTAGTATTTGTTTTTACTGCTGTATCTGGTCTTGATCTACCAAGTACTACTTCCTCTATGAAACATATATCAAATGATTTGGGCTTCACTAGCATGGTCTTCTGGAATGTTTGCTCACACTAGGGTTAATCTGAGGAAACAATCGCTGGATATTAAGCATATATGAATACTGGTGCCAGTTTTTCTTCTGATGCACATGATAGGTCATGGTACAGAAGATTTGTCTGTGAAACCACACCTTTGGCCACCCACAGAGTATAACACATCTATTATTTAAACCATTTATGTCTTTTCAATGCAGTGTTGAAACTAAAAGCTTCAGTGCCTCTGCTAAGGGCACCATAATTGATTACAGTTTACATTGATCAATAGATTTTAGTGTTGTGTACTTCTTATGATTGAAATAAAATGTAAGTTGTTCCCACGGTTTCTGTCATAAATTACATCAGGGAGCCTTTCTGAAGATTTTAAGATAGGGTCGCTTCATGATAGATTTGATGTATCACTAATGTAACATTTTTATAACTTTGGTTCCAAGTAATTCTAATACAGCATATGCACATTCAACACATGGTGGTATTCAAACAGACATTTAGATGAATTTTTAAAATTTACAACACTTACAGATCAATAATGTCGTTAACAAATAAATACATCTGTTTGTAGTTGATTTGATATCCAGCCTCAGTTTACAACCACATTGAGAAGGTATGTGAATACAATCCCAATCTTGTTCTGTCGCAACATGCAGGATTTGGTTTCCTAGTTTATCAGTTCAAAAGCTACTGAGATGACGAACATGTTTCTGCAGTAGTCTGAATTACCAAGAACAAAGTGAATTAGGTGGTGGGACACTATTAAACAATACTCAGGTTCTTTCTACATTCCTGCCTTTTCCAATGTAACAGCAGCATAGGGTTCATTTTAATTCCTGAAAGAATATCAAGAACTGAAAGTCATGTTTAAAAGTGTTCCTTACAAAACACAAGAATCACTTGCAGCAGGAACTTGATGTTTGATTATACAAAAAAGGATCACTTCAAATTTCAATATGTACATTTTAAATTTAGATTTAAGGTATCCCACCTCCCTTTTTTCTCAGCTGCCACTGGTGAATTATAACAAAGGAGCATGAAATGTCATTCTCAACATAAACTGCCTCTTTCCACAGTTCCTGATTGGATAAACTAACTTACTTGGTAAATCTAAATAATTCTATTATGACTAATCCTAACTGTTAATACTCCTTCAAGTCGTTTTGTAGTTTCTTCCGTGCAAATTTGCCATTTGCAGTTTGGATAATGGGAGAGGACAAATTAATCCATGGCTATGACAACAGAAAACATTAGATCAGAACTTTTTCCTGAAACTCTTCTGCTCAAAATGCTTTTGCATCGCAATTTGTGGGCGGCACGGTGGCACAGTGGTTAGCACTGCTGCCTCACAGCGCCAGAGACCCGGGTTCAATTCCTGCCTCAGGCGACTGACTGTGTGGAGTTTGCACGTTCTCCCCGTGTCTGCGTGGGTTTCCTCCGGGTGCTCCGGTTTCCTCCCACACTCCAAAAGATGTGCAGGTCAGGTGAATTGGCTATGCTAAAATTGCCCGTAGTGTTAGGTAAGGGGTAAATGTAGGGGTATGGGTGGGTTACGCTTCGGCGGGTCGGTGTGGACTTGCTGGGCCGAAGGGCCTGTTTCCACACTGTAAGTAATCTAATCTAATCTAATCTAATTTGCTGTTAGCTGGTAGTGACAAAACTGTGTATTTTGGACCATGGTAAACAATGGAAATGCAATGTATTCCTTAAACACTGACATTTAAAGATTGAAGAAGATACAGGAATGATTGCCT
The DNA here is from genome assembly GCF_004010195.1 of Chiloscyllium plagiosum. Taxonomy (NCBI): domain Eukaryota; kingdom Metazoa; phylum Chordata; class Chondrichthyes; order Orectolobiformes; family Hemiscylliidae; genus Chiloscyllium; species Chiloscyllium plagiosum. The sequence continues at coordinate 50,750,776 of NC_057722.1, read as the reverse complement.
AGTTATGTGAATTAGTCAGTTCAGGTTGGGAAAGAGAATGAAAGAAAGACTGAATTCAATCAAAGTGAAAAGTAAGGAAAAATTAATCATTTAAATTTTTGTATATTTGAAATCATTAAGAACAATTTACTCTATGAAGGAATAATACTCCAAAGTTTGTGTTCAATTTCTGCACCAGAGAGTATGTTGTGTAAATAAGTTATCATGTTAAAAATATGTTAATGTTGGTATTTATGAAACTTGACATCCTATAGTGAGCTGAATGGGCAAGTAATTTGTAAATTCAACAAGCTCTTAAAATTGACTGGGAGGTGAAGGATAAGATGCTATTTGAGGAAAGAGAAGGGCACAGGTCAGCAATTTCTGAAGATGTACAAACATATGATGTACATAATGTTCCTTAATTTGCTCTCCATTTTGGATATTGATAATTAACAGTGCCATTAACACACCTATGTTATTCCATCTAAATCTCACCTTCATTTTTCGGTAGCGTTCACTATTCACTCTCAGCTGCATGGACCTATGCCTGTGCAGCAGTCTGAAATATATCACAGAGTACACTGAAAAAGGGTTCCCTCCAAGGTGCATGGATCTATGCCTGTGCAGTAGTCTGAAATGTATCATAGAGTACATTGAAAAAAGGTTCCCTCCAAGGTGCACATATGTATGGCCATGTACCAAATATGACTGCATCATGTAGTAGTACAATTAGGAAATGCACAGCATAGAAAGACTAGAGGAAATGTTGGTAAGGGAGGGAGCTCCACTAAGGATATGTTAAGATCTCTGATGAGACTAATAACTTTCAGAAAGAAATGTGAACTTCTATTTAATAGAACTAAGAATGTGACACAGCAAAATTTCATATTTTACTACTTTTACTGAATAATCACTAAACACTGGGAGGATAGTTGAGCCATGAATCCTTACAACTTTTATGACATACTTGGATGAGCACTTGAAATGCCATAACATTCATGGATATGGGCCAAGTGCTGAAAAATAGGACAACTGTAAATTTAGAGTAGGTTTTTTCAGTGCAGACTTGATGGGCTGAAAGGCCTCCTCTCTACTGTGTGATTCTATAGTTCTACTATGAGTAGAATCTTATGGGGATCTGAGAGATGGCAAGATTTGCAGTACAACTGGATGAGAAGTCTGGTAAAGCCTTTTGTGGCTCCATTTTGCAGAGTAGCAACGAGTTGCCAATTAAAAAGGATGATTGTTTATGAAATGTTTTTTTAATTGCCCAACTCACCTCATTAAGAATCAGCTTGTTGTCTGACCAAATGTGCTGAACAAGGTAGATTATGAGAAACCTTGACATGGAAATTGGAGAAGTATCTGACAACTTCAGCTCACTGCTGGCAGCGAGGAGCCCCTAACACCAAACATATATCTCACTGCATGCTCCATGGCCACTAGTCCATGGACATTGGCATGTGACATTTGTCAAACCCCATGTTCCTTGTGGAACTTTTCTGATCCACTTGCAGGCTGCTTAGGAAACACAGACTCTCATTATAGGGGGTACTGGCAGCTGGGGTTGAAATTCTGCAGCAGAGGCATTTTGCATGGAGGGACAGGATCTCTGTTCACAGATTGGACCAGGTTGTATCTCAAGGCTATTGTCTTTCTAATTTACTGTTGAACTGCATGCTCACAGCATCAATGTCTTGCCATAATGTGTCATACCAGTAAGCATGTTGGTGCTTCAGCAAGAGTGAAAGACCAAAACAAAGGCAAACCTTGGCCAAATGGTTAACAATTTTTCAGGATCCAGGTTGGCAAGCCATTGTAGTTGCTGTAGGTGTGCAGACTCAGAACAGCAAGAGAGTCCCACTAGGCCTGAATTGAGTAAGCGAACTCATAGGCCAGTATCCTGGAGACTGCCTACCCTGGAAAGCCCATCAACATCTGGCTTGAAAAACTTGAATTGCACACTGACATCCAAATCAGAACCAATCAAAATAAATGTCTGGTTAAGTGATAATCCGGTTCTCATGGAAGTTGTACAGTTGTATCAGTGATGATAGAACCAGTCTTTAACAAAATTTGATCTGGACTCCAACCCTTAAGTTTGCATAAGACCTTGGCTGGACTGATAACCTATACTGGGGAACATTTACAGATTAAATTTACAACTTTGGTTCTGGTCTTGGATGAGAAGCAGTTCATTCAGTTACCACTCATTGTAGTAAAAGGTGTGATCGGGAGAAATTGGTTGAGAAGTATTCACATTGATTGTTTCTCAAGAACGTCTGGGGATAATCAAAGGAGCCAAGACCACCTTACATAATGACCAGGAAGCAATTCCATGACTCTACAAGACCCACTCAGTGCCAGTTGTCTCACGTGCAAAAGTCGAGGCAGAAATCAGGAGGCTGGAAAGCAAAAGAATCATCAAACCAGTGCAGTTTGCAGAATGGGCAGTACTGGTTGTACCAATTGTGAAGCTCAGTGAGACTATTTGCCTTTCTGGGGATTTTTCAACAAACAGTAAATTGCTTCTCGCAGCTTGATAAATACCCAGTCCCTCAAAGAGAATTTGTAGGGGCCTGTCCTTCACAAAGCAGGAGTGGGGGCCTGTCCTTCACAAAGCTGGACATGAGCTGTGTACCTGCAATTGCAATGAGATGAGAGTTCTCAGAAGTTTGCTACAATTAGTACCCGTAAAAGTTTGTACAAATATATAAGACTACCATTTGCGGTATCATTAGCTGGTGCCATTTTTCAGCGGATGATGCAGAACATTTTACAACATTTTACCTCAAGTCGCCATTTATCTGGATAATATGCTAATAACAGGGAAGACCAATAAAAACCACCTCGAGATCTTGGACATAGTCCTTAGACATTTCTCCAAGGTTGGTGTATGCCTTAGAAGGGAAAATTGTGTTTGTGGCACCCTGAATGACCTACTTGGGCTACAGAGTCGACAAGACTGGGTCACACATGTTGGAAGTCAAAATGAGGTTGGTCAAAGGTGCCTTGCTCCCATGTCTGTACTGGAGCTTAGGTTTGTCTTTGAATTGATGAATTATTATGGAAAGTTCATAGGCTCCAACCTGACACCTTTACATCTGCTATTGGAAAAGAATTTGCCTTGGAAATGATCTCATAGCTAAGACGTAGCCTTTCGGGAAATGAAAAAGCAGCTATCACCTTTTCAGGTGCTGGCACTCTATGATCCCAAGTGAGATCTGGTGCTGACATGTGATGCCTCCCCGAATGGCATCAAGGTAGTGTTGGCTGACAACAGGAACGCCCAATAGCATATGTTTCCTGTACTTTGGCTAATGCAGAGCGCAAGTATGCCCAGATAAAGATGAAAGGTTTGGTGGTCATCTTTGCTGTGAGAAGGTTCTGCCAATACCTTTAAAGATGTAAATTTATGATAATAACAGACCACAAACCCCTGCTAGGGCTATTTGAAGAGGATAAGGCCATGTCGCCCATAGCTTTAGGTCAAATTCAGCAGTGGGCTCTCATTCTAAGTGTTTATAGTTACAAGTTAGAACACGGTCCAGGAGGCCAAGTAGCAAATGCGAATACATTGAGTCACCTCCCCCTGGAAGATACACCACTATTGTTGCTGCCGCTGGAAGAGCCCTTTCTAGTTTTTTAACTTTCTGGACACCCTTCTGATCACTTCTGATAATATCAGACTGTGGACACAAAAAAAGTTTTGGCCCTGGCAAAATTAAAACAGCTGTGGTGATGGGGGCAGACAAAAGGGCCATCCAAACCAGAATTAAAACCTCCTGAACCCACCCAGACCAGATCATTGTAGAGGATGGTATTTTATTATGGGGTGCAAGAGCAATTGTCCTGAGCAAAGGTTGCTACCAGATTCTGGCCTGAACTCCACCTGGGTCATCTAGGGGTTTCCAAAATGAAGATTTTAGCAAGAGGTTATGTCTGGTGGCCAGGATTGGATGCAGACGTAGTCATGTTGGTGGGAAAGTTCCCAGAGTGCCAACAAGGACAAAAATTACTGCCAGCAGCTCTCCTACATTCATGGGAGTGGCCAGGTAAATGCTAGACTTGGTTACACTTCATGTATGTGGCCCTTTTATGGGCTCAACATTCTTAATCATTGTAAACGCCCATTCAAAGTGATTGGACATACATGGGGTTCATTGGTTAAACACGAGGATGACAATAGAAAAACTGTGATCTTTTTCAATATGCAGACTGCCAGTAATGTTGGTCACTGACAATGGGCCATCATTTATTTACCAACAGGGAATTTGACTATTTCCTAGAGTCAAATGGTTTATGGCGTATAGGGACAGCTCCATGCATTTACCGTCCATTGGTCTGCCAGAAAGAGCTTTCCAAATTTGAAGGCAAGCTGAATAAAACAGCTTACAGCTGCACTCAATATCAAACTGTCCCAGTTCCTATTTTATTATCGGACCACCCATCATGCAACTACATGGATAGCTCTGACAGAGTTGCTAATGGGAGGAAGACTCCACACCATGTTAAATCTGATCTACCCGGACCTTGCGCAGGTGAAACGGCATCAGGAATACCAGTGCAGGACACTCGGGGAATGAAGTTTTGTGCGGAAAGTACAGAAATGGACCTGCAAAGTAAGAGGCATGATAGAAGTGAGGTCATGTCTCCTGATGTACAAAGGCCAGGTAGGTGAGACAGTCCTGAACAGGCATGTGATCACATGAAAGCTGCAAACTTGCAAATGGAACAGGAGCAAAACATACCCAGTCCCTCGGAGCAACCAGAAAGGCTGCCGGAACCTGTGGGTTCACTCTTTCCACCTAGCATCAAAGAAACCTCAGTCTGAGATAGATATGATGGATGTTGCAACCATGACACCTTTACTGCCTGAAGAAGAGGGTGAATTACTTCCAAGACAGTCCAGAGAGGTAGGCTACGATCCAGTACATGCCACCTGTATCTGAGGCTGAACAGGAGGAACTGGAGAGGCTCCAAGAAAAAGAATAGGCCTATGTCCTTGGATTTAGAGGGGGACGGATGTAATAATTGTAATGAGGTCAGCCAGGTGGACCTCATGGAATATGTGTTCCCTGATTGGGGTTATTATTCTGGTCCAATCAGTGAGTTCTGGTTAATAGATAGAAACACGAATGTCAGAGTTTCTGTTCACTCTGATAGCTAGCTCTGAGGATGTTAGATTAGTGTCAAGTACTACGCATGTGTAAATAAAGGGTAACTTGGTGATGGGATACTGGCCTCTGTGAGTTACTTCAGGTAAAAGTTATCCATGGGCCCCTGAAGAGTTGCCTCACTGTAGGACAAAGTATAAATTGCAGAAAAAAATGGAGGTGAGCAAGAACAGAAGAACAAGTGTCATGGGAGATTTTAATCTGCGTATTGACTGGTCAATCAGCTGGGCATGAATAATACGGAAGATGAATTTGTAGGGTGCATCAGGTGTTGTTCTTTAGAGCTGTATGTTGCATAACCTACCCAAGAAACACTTTATTTCAGATATAGTAATGTTAACATTAGAATTCATAACTGGGCTTGAATGTGTTTAGTTCTATCCACAAAGCCTTGTGCTTCTAACAATGTTCTTAATCTTAATAAGAAGTCTCATAGTTAAGGATCCTGTCGGGAATAGCAATCATACATGGGTGAACTTCGAATTCAATTTTGGGGGTCGGCAACTTGGATGTCAAACTGTTGTCCTCAGCTTAAATAAGGGCAATTATACTGGTATGAAGAAGGAGTTATGGAAAGCAGACTAAGAAAATAGACGAAGGGATAATAGTAGATGAGCAGGGAACTTGATGAGAAGGATGAATGTGGTTAACAAATATGGTCAAGGAGACTATCCAATTGAAAACCAAGACATAAAAGTGACAAAAACTTGTGTTAGGCCAGAGGATTGGGTGTTTTTTTTTTAAGAAGTAGGAGTGGATGACTATAAAGCTAACAAGAGGGAGAAAATATTTTGCGAGCGTTAATTGGCAAGAAATGTTAAAATAAACAGCAAAAATATCTACAGTTTATTAAAAAAAGATGAACTAAGTGTGGAGGAGGATGCAATTTGGAAATTGATGACTGGGAAGCAAAGAAATGGCAGCTGGTTTTAACCAATATTTTGCATTGGTCTTCACAGTGGACAACACTACAAACATCCCAAAGATACTACTAGACCCCTCCACTTCTAACTATGGAATCTTAGCATGATGGAAGTAATCTTCTGAAAGTTGGATTAAAATGCATGATTCAAGGAGTGTAAATAGTTCCAATATTACTGTTGACCTGTGAAATGTACAAGTTGTTATTGGGAAAGATGCAGAGAGAGAATGTTCCATGTATTACCTTGTTTCAAAAACATTAGAATTCATAACTGGGCTTGAATGTATTTAGTTCTATCCACAAAGCCTTGTGCTTCTAACAATATTCTTAATCTTAATGCTGGGTGGTGTGGGTCGCTGACCTGCCACTGTTACTTGTGAAGGCATAAATGATTTGGAGTCTGCTGACCTCACTCCAGATCCCAGTAGGTTTGACCTAACAGTAGAGATGAATGATATCAGTTTGCTGCAGCATACAGTGTGCTACACTATCTAGTTCCAGAATGAATAACACTCATTAGAGCTGTGGTAGCTGATGAATTTGCATGGGAAGTAGATGTAGTATTTGAATTTGTAATTATCATTTTATAAAACCAGTCGTGCAATCAATGGAGTACAACATCTGCCCCTTAAATCAAATATTTTTAAAAAGACACATATATAGAGAGAAATATGTGGAATACCTTTGCAAATCTTTTGAAGTTATTTGATTTCATTCGTACTGTCTGTTAATTGTAAACTCTTCTTCCAAGTTTTTGAATCTGTATCTTCTGTGTTGAGAATATCAATTTACTGAGACTCTCAACACTGATTTATACCTCCAATGCATATACACACAAAACGTATCGTGTTACAATTATGCAGTAGTAAACTTGAATGTCCTTTTACACATTATCATGTTTGTGTATTTTTTCTACTCTTTCTTGTGATACAGGCATTATTTGTAAGACCAGCGTTTATTGTGCATACCTATTTACCCCTGAGAAAATGGTGATGAACTGCCTTCTTGAACCTTTGCAGTCAGTGGTATGGGTGCTTCTATGAGGCTGTTAGGTAGTCATTGTATATCAGGAGAAAGTGAGGACTGCAGATGCTGGAGATCAGAGCTGAAAATGTGTTGCTGGAAAAGCGCAGCAGGTCAGGCAGCATCCAAGGAACAGGAGAATCGACGTTTCGGGCATATGCCCGAAACGTCGATTCTCCTGTTCCTTGGATGCTGCCTGACCTGCTGCGCTTTTCCAGTCATTGTATATCAATTGTGTTTAATTATATGCAGCAAATAAATTTAATTGGGATTTCACTTGAACTTGCGCAGAAGGGAGAGACACTGCTTGGATTTCTTGGCTACGGAGCTGGTGTTGAGGGTCCAGGTGAGGTTCTCCGATAGGTGTAAGCCAAGAAATTTGGTGCTCTTCACAGTCTCCATGGGGGAGCCTTCAATGTCCAGCAGAGCATAGACGCTCCGTGCCCTTCTGAAGTCAGCAACTATCTCTTTCCACTTTCACAGTTTGTCAGCTCTGAACCAGTCTGTTAGCCGCTGTATGCTGACTCATCATTCGTGCTGATGAGACCCACTACAGTCGTATCATCAGCTAACTTGATGATGCGATTCAACCTGTGCATTGCTGCACAGTCCTGTGTCAGCAGGGTGAACAGCAATGGACTGAACACACAGCCCTGGGGGGCCCCCGAATTCAGTGTTATGGTGTTGGAGATGCTGTTTTCAATCCGGACTGACTGAGGTCTCCCAGTCAGGAAGTCCACAATCCAGTTACAAAGGGAGGTATTTAGGCCCAGCAGACTCAGCTTTCCAATCAGGTGCTGAGAAATGATGGTGTTAAATGCAGAACTGAAGTCTATAAATAGTCTGATATGGGTGTCCTTCTTTAGGTGGGTGAAGGCCAGATGGAGGGTGGTGGAAATGGCATCATCTGTTGAGCAGTTGGGGTGATTCGCAAACTGCAGGGTGTCCATGAGAGGGCAGCATGGTCTTAATATACCTCATCATGAGCCTCTCAAAGCACTTCATGATGATGGGTGTAAGTACAACAGAGAGATAGTTGTTGAGACAAGACACTGAAGACTTCTTCCTCACGGGACGATGGTAGTGGCCTTGAAGTACGTTGGACCTATGGCACAGTTCAGGGAGATGTTGGAGATGTCTGTGAGAACATCCACCAGTATGTCAGAGCTTTCTCTGACCACTTTGCCAGGGATGTTATCTGGTCCAGCAGCCTTACGTGGGTTGACTCTGCATAGTGTTTTCCTAATTTTGGTCATGGTAAGACACAGCACCTGGTCATTGGGAGGGGGTGGACTTTCTCGCTGTGATGCCATTTTGTGCCTCAAACCATGCATTAAAGTTGTTCAACTCATCCAGGAAGGAGTCGTCACCAGCACAAGCATGCGATACTGTTCCGTGGTTGGTGATGGCCTGGATGCCCTTCCTAAGGATGCCGTTAGAAGCTCCAAGCAGATAATCATTGCCTGAAGGTAAAGTTTGGAAACTTACATATAATTTCAGAAAAAAGAGAACAATCCTAGTAACGTAGAGAGAAATGGCAGAATGCATGTTTAAATTGTTGGTAATTCATTACCCTCTCATATTCTCAGAGTATGAATCGTGTGACTAGTGGAAGAATGAAGGTGTATGGATGCAGGTTATGTCCCTCCTAAAGAGGAAACAAGTATGGCCTTAGCATTGTTGATTCCTACCAGAAGTCACAGGTGAGGTGCCGGAAGACTGGAGGTTGGCTAATGTGGTGCCACTGTTTAAAAATGGTGGTAAGGACAAGCCAGGGAACTATAGACCAGTGAGCCTGATGTCGGTGGTGGACAAGTTCTTTGATGGAATCCTGAGAGACAGGATGTACATGTATTTGGAAAGGCAAGGACTGATTAGGGATAGTCAACATGGTTTTGTGTGTGGGAAATCATGTCTCACAAACTTGATTGAGTTTTTGAGGAAGTAACAAAGAGGATTGATGAGGGCAGAGCGATAGATGTGATCTATATGGACTTCAGTAAGGCATTTGACAAGGTTCCCCATGGGAGACTGATTAGCAAGGTTAGGTCTCATGGGATACAGGAAGAATTAGCCATTTGGATACAGAACTGGCTCCAAGGTAGAAGACAGAGGATGATGGTGGAGTGTTGCTGTCCTAGGGAGTGTTGCTGAACAAAGAGACCTTGGAGTGCAGGTTCATAGCTCCTTGAAAGTGGAGTCGCAGATAGATAGGATAGTGAAGAAGGAGTTTGGTATGCTTTCCTTTATTGGTATTGAGTACAGGAGTTGGGACGTCATGTTTTTCAGACTGGAGGCCTGTGACCAGTGGAGTGCCACAAGGATCGGTGTAGGGTCCTCTATTTTTTATCATTTACATAAATGATTTGGATGCAAGCATAACAGGTAAGGTAGTAAGTTTGCAGATGACACCAAAATTGGAGTGTAGTGGACAGCGAAGAGGGTTACCTCAGATTACAATACAATCTTGACCAGATGGGCCAATGTGCTGAGGAGTGGCAGATGGAGTTTAATTCAGATAAATGTAAGGTGCTGCATTTTGGGAATGCAAATCTTAGCAGATCGTATACACTTAATGGTAAGGTCCTAGGGAATGTTGCTGAACAAAGAGACCTTGGAGTGCAGGTTCATAGCTCCTTGAAAGTGGAGTCGCAGGTAGATAGGATAGTGAAGAAGGAGTTTGGTATGCTTTCCTTTATTGGTCAGAGTATTGAGTACAGGAGTTGGGAGGTCATGTTGTGGCTGTACAGGACATTGGTTAGGCCACTTTTGGAATACTGCATGCAATTCTGGTCTCCTTCCTATCAGAAAGATGTTGTGAAACTTGAAAGGGTTCAGAAAAGATTTACAAGGATGTTGCCAGGGTTGGAGGATTTGAGCTATTGGGAGAGGCTGAACAGGCTGGGGCTGT
>NC_057722.1:50719950-50738898 GCF_004010195.1 Chiloscyllium plagiosum | reverse complement strand
TGTTACTGGGGTGTGAGGGGTCTCTGATGGTGTTGGAAGTGATTGTTACCGGGGTGAGAGGGGTCTCTGATGATGATGAAGAGAGTGTTACCGGGGTGGGAGGGGTCTCTGATGATGTTAGATGAGAGTGTAACCGGGGTAGGAGGAGTCTCTGATGATAATGAAGAGAGTGTTACCAAGTTGGGAGGGGTCTCTGATGATGTTAGATGAGAGTGTAACCGGGGTAGGAGGAGTCTCTGATGATAATGAAGAGAGTGTTACCAAGTTGGGAGGGGTCTCTGATGATGTTAGATGAGAGTGTAACCGGGGTAGGAGGAGTCTCTGATGATAATGAAGAGAGTGTTACCAAGTTGGGAGGGGTCTCTGATGATGTTAGATGAGAGTGTAACCGGGGTAGGAGGAGTCTCTGATGATAATGAAGAGAGTGTTACCAAGTTGGGAGGGGTCTCTGATGATGTTAGATGAGAGTGTTACCTGGGTAGGAGGAGTCTCTGATGGTGTTGGAAGAGAGTGTTACCGGGGTGGGAAGGGTCTCCGATGATGTTCAATGAGAGTGTTACCTGGATAGGAGAGGCCTCTGATGGTGTTGGAAGCGAGTGTTACCGGGGCGAGAGGGGTCTCTGATGGTGTTGGAAGAGATTGTTACCGGGGTGGGAGGGGTCTCTGATTATGTTAGATGAGAGTGTTACCAGGGTGGGAAGGGTCTCTGATGATGTTCAATGAATGTGTTACCGGGGTAGCACATCTAGAGGAATTAAGGGCTACGGGGGGAACGCTGGTAAGTGGAGCTGAAATGCGCATCAGCCATGATTGAATGGCGGAGTGGACTCGATGGGCCGAATGGCCTTACTTCCACTCCTATGTCTCATGGTCTTATGGTCTTATGGTCTAAAAACAGAGTGGTACTGATTTTAGAGTGGACCTTGGAACTGGGATAGCTCAGCTAAAGGCCCTGCAAATTCTGGTGCACAAGACTTCAATTTTACAGGTGAGATGTTGTCGGGTCCATGTCGTTCAAATGTGTTCAGCCATTTGTGGATATCATATTGAGTGAATCAAATTTTTAGAGTGCTGGCTTGTGTGATGGTGAGGGCCTCAGGAAGATGTTAAGCTCGGTTATCCATCTATACTTTGGGTTGAAAATGGTTGCAAACATTTCAGCACATGTTGGGCTTCACTGAGGTTGGGAGAGTTTGCAAAGCTTTCTCGTTTCATAAGTTGATTAACTGCCCACCAGCAAGTGGCAGGACTGCATAGCTTTCATCTGATCCTTTGATCATTGCAAATAGAATATTTGCATAGATCACATCGGAATAAGTAACTACCATTCAAATGAAAGCAAACTATCTTAATGTTCATATCCATTGTTTCTGTTTATTCATGGATTTTGTTGACAAAGTTGCTGTGGAAACTAGTATTAAATGATTGCAGAGATGATATTGTTAGTTGCAATTGGCCTTTCCTTTATAAGGAGAGAGGATACATTTGCTGTTAAAATATTATTTTACTTTGTACGTTTTAGCATATTGGCATGCACAAGGATGCTAAAACAGATATTGTAATAATTATCAATGCCCATTTGAATGACAAATAATAGCAAAACTAAAATGTATACCATTTGTATTAATGCTGCAGTGGTACTGAAGGATCATGTAAGTGTAAAATGGGCAAAATGTGGGAAAATAATCCAAAGTGATACCCTCTGTTGCTTAGAAAGGTGATCGTAAAGGTGTGTGAAACAAGGTTGTTCAGATAGATGCAAAGCACTATATTAAGATAGGAAATCAAGTCAACAAGAATAAGATTTTTAAAATAAATTTAGAACTTTTAGGAAGAATTGTTTTTGTGAAGAGTGATAATTGCTTTGAACTATGGATGTTTTACATGGAAACAACCAAAAGTGCAGCTGAATGCTGTAACAGGAGAATTGGGGTGTTATAGGCATAAACATTTACAAACCAAATGGCCTTTTGTAATCTTGTATTTTGTTCAGTGATTTTTAGGTCTGGGAATTTTTAAGAGGAATTTGCCAGAATTCTTGCCTGGTCTATTAAAGACATCTTCAATATTCTTATAATCAGAAAAATCAGATCCCAGTCTGAAACATGGATTGACAGGTCATATTTGGTTTTGTTTTGGTTGTAAGGAAGTGGTTTCTTGCTGAAATAAAGACTGGCAATGCTGCTGATTTTGCTTTAACAAGAAAACAGACGTATATTAACAAATGAAATCGAGAAAAAATAGAATAGACTACCTACATATAATGCAAATTCAATTTTTTTTAACATGTAGGAAGTGTTTGATAATTAATCTCCAAACATTCCAGTATAAATGGAAAAGTACCCAAGACATAGCCTTATACCAGTACCTACGAACATATATGTCTAGTATCCAAAAACATAATTTGTACAGTACTCACATTAGAATCCTTGACTCTAACGCCTCAGATTTAAGTCACTCATGACTTTAATTTATGGCTTGGAACTACAAATAGCTTCTTCCTGGAATTATTCATGCACTTGAGCTTAAATACACTCAGCTTCAAGTAACCTCTTCAGGGTTTAATCCCACACTTCTGCTCTGGGACTATCACTAACTCTTTACACTATGGTGTCATAGTTACACTATTTCTTTCTCAGGAGCCTCTTCCAGTATAAGCATCTTCACAGGACTTCACAGGATCCTGAAACTCAAGAACTAAAATAAAACTTTATTTTATCTAAGCCATGGTGTTTCCCTTAATCTTAACAAACTTCTCCTGACCTTCTAAGCTGGAGCTTGTTTGTTTTGTTCAGTCATAAAACACACCAGTGTATACAAAAGCCCATTGATTGTAAAGTTAGGATTCAAAAACTGTTTTGAACGAATCGCCATGGCTACAGAAATGCTTACAAGTTAATTATTAACTGCAGAAATACAGAAAGACTACATTACTTGTTGAATAACAAGAATCTAAACTTACAATAAATGATATTAAAATATAAATAAATCACAAACTACACATCACAATATCCTTCTCTAGAAATGTCTATTTGAATACAGTTAGCAGGGATTAAATAGTTTATTTCAGGACATATCTTGAGAATTCGGAAGGGCTACTTTTCTGTTTGCAGAGGCTACATTTTTCATTGTCCGCAATCCCTTCATTAGTTGAGATAAAGTCAAATAGTTATAGTTTCCTATCTTAACATTGACAAATTTTGGACTCATTTGGACTCAAGCAGCATTAGTAGAATTCAACCAATATTTCAGGGAATTCATTCATTAAGTATGATCTCTTTGTTAATGTTAAAGTTACAATACAAAAGGAAAGCTTTAATTTCCTTGTCTCCTTGGTATTTAAATTCATATTTGATGATGACATATGTAAGTTAGCACCAAAAGTTTTCTTCAAAGTAACTAACATACACTTCATAAAAACCATATTAATTTGTAAGGAATTCATTACCACAGTAACTTCAAGTTTCCTTGGCTCTCAGCTGATTATTTCTTTGTCCCAGGTTTAAAACTGCTCCCTTTGGCAGCCTTCCCTGTCCCTCTTTCTGTTTCCTGTTTGCAGATACTCACTTCTCTCCAGTCTGCCCCTTTGCAGCCACTGGCCTCTTGTCATTTCCAACTTGCAGCTACTCACTTCTCCACAGACCCACTTCGCAGTCATTCACTTCTCCTTCATCTCCTTTTTGCGGTCACTTGCTTCTCATATAGTGGACCTTATTCTGATGTGTACAACCTAAGCCATATTATGCAGATACAGTAGTGCAGTAGGATTACTGAAACTTTGTCTCCCTCAGCCCATTTGTCAATATAAGAGCATGTTGTCAAATAAATATAGTACTAAGCGTGAGAAAACCAGCTTGCGCCCTTATGTACCTGAGACCTTGGATTGCCTTTGTGAATTGTGGCCTGGTGGTGACACTTTTAAGGTCAGCAACAACAATTGCTCCTTCACAGGGATGACTTAGGGATCAATGGCATAGTCAAAATTGTTGTGGCCAGGATTTGTATCCGACATAATTGGTCATTTTGTGTTTTCATGTGCAGAATTCTGTAATTACTGATAGGAAATTTAGAATATAGGAACAAGAGTATACCATTCAGCCCATTGAACATGATCTGCCATTTAATATAACCATGGCTAATCAAGCACTTCAATACCTTTATCTCCACACTACCTCATAACCCCTTCTGCCACTGATCTACTTTAAGCATACTTAAAAGCCGAACTTCCCCCGGGCAGAGAATTCCAAAGATTCACCACCCTATGAGCAAAAGAAAATTTCACTCAGTCCTAAATTCCTTATTTTTAAGTTGTGCCCCCTGGTCTAGACTCCCCAGTGAGGTGAAATATCTTACCTGCACCTACCTTGTCTATCCCTTTAAGTATTTTGTAGGTTTCAATGAGATCGCCTCTCATTCTTCGAAACTTTAGAGAATACATGCCTGGTTCATCCAATCTCTCTTCATAGGCCAGTCCTGCTATCCCAAGAACAAGGTATTTGAAACTGTATTGTGGAAGTGTCTGATTAATGCAATTGTCCCTCAAAGAACCTTATATCACTCAATAGTAGAATTTATGTACTCAGATTTAGGATATGGAATGCTCTGCCTGGAAATGTGGTGGAGGCAGGCTCAACTGAGGTGTCCAGGCGGACATTGAATGCTTATTTGGATAGAAATAGTGTTAGGAAGTATCGAAAAAGGTGGGAGATTAACACTTGGTCATAGAATCAGTGTTGGCATAGATGGGCTGAATGGCTTCCTTCTACACCATGACAACTATGTGATTCTGTTACTGTTTGACATAATCAGTCTTATAAAATTGTTCAAAATGTCTTGTCAATGAAAAAAACCCAAAAAGTGCAGATATGGAATCCAGGAACGAGATCTCATTTTTGTAGAATGTTGAGGGTCTTGAAGGTCAGAGCTAGTCATGAAGTTATATGGCACAGAAACAGATCCTTTGGTCGAATCAGTCCATGCCAACCATAATCTCAAACTAAACTAGTCCCACCTGCCTGTGCTTGGCCCATATCCTTCCAAACATTTCTTATTCAAGCATCATCCAATTGTCTTTAAAATGTTGTAACTGTACCTACATCCACAACTTCCTCTGGAAGCTCATTCCACACATGAACCACTCTCTGTGTGAAAGAGCTACCCCTCAAGTCTTTTTTAAATCTTCCTCCTCTCACCTTAAGAATATGCTAATTTTACAATATTCTCTCATGCTAAAATAATTTATCATACAAAAGGATTTTTCAGTGATGTCAAAATATTTACCAAAACAAAAGGCATTAAACTGCCAAATTCAGGAAAAGCACCAGTCTACAATCCCAATTAACTTTTTTGTATAGTTTGAGGAGGGCACTCATAGATCTGAAGTTGATAATATCTTAGTATAAAATGCAGTTAGTTATTCACAATTTAAACTAAGGTGTTTGGCTAACTTGACATGGAGACAAATCACATAACAATTAATAAAAGATAATTGTTTTAATTTTTTGTGAGCAATTCTGGGTTTGGCTCTAGGCTTTTTAAGAGCTCCCCTTCAGAAGTTGCTAATTCTAGAACTTTGGCGCAGGATTATTCTGCTGCACTGGCTGGAGAACTGATATGTTCCCATAATCTTGCACCTGAACCATTTTGAGGAAGACATGAACAGGCGTAGAGCGGTAACAAGTGGGTAGCATGTTAAGTTAGTTAATTGGCCATTTAGGCTATTGATCAGAGGCAAACTAGACTTTTTTAAGTTGGATGGCAAGCACACCTTCTAACCATTAATTATTGAGTTGTGCTCCTGACAGAATGTAAAATCAGGATCTACACAATGCAAACATTAAAAACAGAACATCTCTGGAGCATCAGAGGCTGAGGGGTGACCTTATAGAGGTTTATAAAATTATGAGGGGCATGGATAGGATAAATACACAAGGTCTTTTCCCTGTGGTGGGGGAGTTCAGAACTAGAGGGCATAGGTTTAGGGTGAGAGGGAAAAGATATAAAAGGGACCTAAGGGGCACCTTTTTCACACAGAGGGTGCTGCGTGTATGAAATGAGCTGCTAGAGGAAGTGGTGGAGGCTGGTACAATTGTAGCATTTAAAAGGCATGTGGAGGGGTATAGGAATAGGTAAGGTTTAGAGGGATATGGGCCAAGTGCTGGCAAGTGGGTCTAGATTGGGTTGAGATATCCAGTCGGCATGGACGAGTTCGACTGAAGGGTCTGTTTCCGTGCTGTACATCTCTATGACTCTATGACTCCAGTGCTTTCATACATTTGGCTGATTGTTTGTCCCTGTTCACCTATAATGGACCTCAGAAAAATTCTTGCCAGCTGTGAATGAATGTAACTTCAAATAAGATCTTCTGGCTGTTCTCCTATGAATATATTCAATACTGGAAGGAACTGACTGACTTAAAGATAACTTAAAAGTAAGAAGTTCTGTGTGGAGCTGCAGGCTTTACAAGCAATATTTAGGCCATTGCTGCCCTAACTTTGACCTTTGTCCCCAAGGCTGGACCAAAACCCCCTCTTTCCAATTTAGTTCATTGCTGTCAATAATTTCCTTAGACCAGGTTGACTGAATCATTACTGCAATGTAGAAACCCAATGAGTCATTGAATAAACACTACTTTGGTAGCTAATACTTTTTAAAAAAGGTTATGGAAACAACAACCTGTTTTAAAGCAACCAATGATCCAACACTTTACAGCACACTTTCTACAACGTTGCAGTGCTTTTTAAGGAAACAATCTAAAGTCCCACTGGTTCCAGGGTTCACTTCTCAATGTTTGCCAAATTGTATTGTTCAGTAATCATTAAAGGTCCACTTCCCTCTGTTCTAAAAATTCCCCAATTCACTTTAAGCAGTAAATCCCACTCTGAATTCTTTGGAGGGCAAATCTTCCAGTATCCTCCAATCCCTATGGTTCCATCTCTGTATGACTCTGTAGAGTCACACAGCATGGGCTCAGTTGTTGGCACTGCTGTCGCATAGTGCCAGGGATGCAGATTCAATTCCACTTCTGGCGACTGTGTAGAGTTTGCACATTCACCCCATGTCTGCGTGGGTTTCCTCTGGGTACTTTGGTTTCCTCCCGCAGTCCAAAGATGTCCAAGTTTGGTGGATTAGTCATTCTGAATTATTCCGTAGTATCCAGATGTGTTAGCCATTGAAAATGCAGGGTGACAGGGATAGGGTAGGGGGATAGGCCTGGAACGGATACTTATCGGAGGATTGGTGTAGACTTGTTGGGCTGAATGGCCTATTTCCACACTGTAGGGATTCTATTTTTAAAAATACCTACAATGTAGAAGTGGGCCATTTGGCTAATTGATACCACACCAACCCTCTGAAGAGCATCCTATCGAGATCAACCCTGTAACCCATGGCTAATCCACCTAACCTGCACATCCCTGGACACTGTTGGTAATTTAGCATGGCAAATCCGCCTACCCTGCACATCTTTGGACTGTGAGGGAAACCAGAGCACTGAGGGGAAACACACACAGACACAGGGACACTGTGCAAATTTCACACAGACAGTTGGACAGAATGGCCATTTTGATGCTCTAAATTTCATCAGATATGTCAGGTGAAATGCACTCAAATTCTCAAATTGAACATTTGCTAAATATGTTTCAAGCAAATAGTCCTTTACCTTGAATTCAAAAGTATTCTCCTTCTTGCTCAGAAGCAATGAGAGAGGATGTAGGCCAAGTTTTTACACTTTGGGTAAAATACCAACCAAATTGCATATTGCACTATTTTTCAGAAACTTATATTTTGCCTTTGTCAGGGGAAAATGTGCAAACTTCACACAGACAGTCTCCCTCAGGATGGAATCAACCCCATGTCCTTGACACTGTGAGGCAGCAGTGCTGACCACAGAGCCAGTATGCTGCTGCTTCCTGTGGCCTGAAACTTCATTCATTTCCATGAGCTAACAACCACGTCTTATCAGTTTTGGACAGATAGATTGTCAGTTGATTTGATTTATTATTGTCATATGTACCTAAGTACAATGAAAAGTTTTGTTTTGCAAACAGTATAAGCAGATCATAACAAAAAAAGACATACAGATCATAGGGTGCTTAGACAGAATGAAGCATACAAGGTTATGACTGCACAAGAGGTGCACAAAAGCAGGCTAACATTAGATTTGGAATTAGGGAGGTCAGTTCAGCAGGGGAGAGGCTGTTCTTCAACTTGTTGGTGGATATATTCAAGCTTCCTTATTTCCTGTTGACAAACAGTTAAAAAAACCTGTTAACAACCAGTTAATAGCTAATAACAGGGAGTGAGTGAGTATCCTACTCTTGCATCCAGCCTTTTGCCAACTTTTTGAAATTGTAACTGTTCCAGACACTTCAGTATCTTTAAGCTATTTAGTTACAAGCAGTAGCATGCTTTCATCAGCCTATCATGCTCCAAATGGCCCAATTTAGATGGGAGCCTGAGACTTCTATACCCTCAGGTCACCTGTTATGATATGACAATGAAATCATGTACATGCATTCCATACATTTCTTGCTGCTCACTACCAAGATGTGTGCAGAGAAAGCTGCAGATAGCAGGGCTTTTAAAAAAAAGCCATGTGTTAGAGAACATTGTGAGGACTTTGCAGAATTCGAATAGTTAGGTATGTTAAGGGATAACTGATTTTGATTTGATTTATTACTATCGCGTGACCCGAGGTACAGTGAAAATGTCATCTTACATGTTTTACAGCCAGATCATACTATACACGTTCATCAGGGAACAGAACAGATTCAGAATAGGGTTCTGAGGAAGGACCCCCGGACCTGAAAGATTAACTCTGATTTCTCTTCACAGATGCTGCCAGAACTGCTGATCTTTTCCAGCAATTTCTGTTTTTGTTCCTGATTTACAGCATCCACAGTTCTTTTGGTTTTTAACAGAACAGAATGCAGGATAAAGTGTTACAGCTGCTGAGAAGGTGCAGAGAGAGAGATCAATATTAACATTTAAGAGGTCTGTTCAAAAGTCTGATAACAGCAGGGAAGAAGCTGTTCTTGAATCTGTTAGTATTTGTCCGATGGAAGAGGGTGGAAGAGAGAATCACCATTGAGTTGGTAAGGGTCTTTGACTATGTAGGTTGCTTTCCCAATGCTGCAGCAAGTACAGATGAAGTTAATGGATGGGAGGCTGGTTTGCGTGATGGACTGGACTGTGTTCACAACTCTCTATAGTTTCTAAAAGTTGTCTCATGTAAGTCAGATATTCCAATGATGTGAGGTAGTATGATCTGTGCTTATTGTACAAGGATAAATTGGATGCATTAAATTATGTACTCCTGATTATAACCCCTCTTGACATACCCAATTTCCTGTAAAATGAAACTCTTCCCACATGTGCCAACAAGTATTTGCTTAATCAACCTTCAGAACTTTGTAGTACACATGAAAAGAGACACAAAAAGCATTTATTGGGTGAAAAGGATGTACATTTTCCACTGCTTTGGGCTATGTAATTGTGTCCTCAGTAGTTATGTGAGACAGTCTCTGCCATGAGGTTGGAACTACCGCAACTTAGGCAGACATACCTGCTGCTAGGTTATCATTTATGTATTGTTAATCAATACTGTATGAAACAATGTAAGCCCACCCACTTTCACAGTTATAGATCAGAGTTAGGTCTGTTAAAACAGCAACAGCTCCAGCCCCTTTTTTGGATGATATGGTGATGACAAAACCTTGGCATATTTCCAGTCAATTCCAGCATGTTCACTGGCTGTTTTGACCCAAAGAAGAACCTTATAAAGGAACGAGTCTTATTTAACCAGAAGTCCCAAAAGCCCATGGAGTCAATGATGGATATAGATCTTCCAGTTCCTGTACATTGAAGGATGAGTTTCCTTAAGTCCTCAGTAACTTATGTTTTGACATTTTGCAGTCTCAAGAAGACTTGCGTTAGAGCAGGCAATCCTGCTTATGAGACCAGCTAAGTGAGAGGTATGAAACTGGCATGTAATTTGGGGCAGTTCTAAGGTTTGATACCACCCTGCTAGTCAGCGAGGTTCAAAGACGTTTACATACATACATGAATAAGAAATGTTTGGAGGGATATGGGCTAAGCACAGCCAGGTGGGACTAGTTTAGTTTAGGATTATGATCAGCGTGGACTGGTTGGACTGAAGGGTCTGTTTCTGTGCTGTATGACTCCATGACTCTATATCAGCCACGCTGAAAAGAAGAATGGCCAGAATTGGAGAAAATGGATACAGTGCCATTTTGAAATGCTGGAGTTGTGGTGCAAGATGCCAAGACAGAAGACACAGGCAAAAGGAAACATGTTTGTCCAGCAGGGGGTGCCTAGTACTTTCACTGTGGTGGAAACAATCATATGAAACAATTTTGTAAGTCTAGACCTCTTCTTCAGGGCAAATCAAACAGGTCAACCCCTGAAAGTCAGAGAATCAAAAGATTGAAGAGAAAGCAAACATGGAAATTATGCAGTTTCATGATTAAGAGGAAATAATTGATCCAACAGCAGAAGTTGAAAGTCTAGGCCAGTGACTTTATGTCCAGTCATCTTGAGTCAATAATTTTGATAGTAAATTTTGACCTGCCTTGGAAGCAACTGCTATTGTACTGGTTAACAGCATAGGTGGCTTGACATTGTTTGGCTTCAGTCATCAGATATCAGGGTCCAGGGTCTTGTAATAACTCTTCCAGTTAAAGGTAGTTTTCTATCAACACTTACCTATGATGATGAAGGGATTTATGAACTTATTCACAGCTTCAGGATCGAAACAGATTCTTGTTGAGTTTTTAGGCTTGTAGAGAACTAAGTATTTTACAGCCGGTGCAAGATATTCCATGCCAAGTTGATGACCGCACTTCATTTGTGGGGAATTATCCAGGAATATGAGCTTTCATATCAAGATGATGAGATGACATTTTGCCAATAATTAACCCAACTTTTCCAAACATCTGAAACTTCACATCAGCAAGTTTGGATGATCTTCTGTCGAGAGTGTGGTGCTGGAAAAACACAGCAGGTCAGGCAGCATCCGACGACTAGGAGAATCGACATTTCAGGCATAAGTCTTTCATCAATGGTGGTGAGGAGCTTATGCCTGAAACGTCGATTCTCCTGGTCCTCGGATGCTGCCTGACCTGCTGTGCTTTTCCAACACCGCACTCTCAACTCTGATCTCCAGCAAGTGCAGTCCTAACTTTCTCCTTGGATGATCCTCTGTCAAGAAATGTTTCAGTTTTTCCAAGAATTTTATTAGCTTCATGTTAAAAAAAAGTCATTCTGTCGCACTTGAAGCAGATGAAACCCTATTTTCAGGAGATCCTAAACAGAAGATACACCCAAAGGATGAAGTATATTGTGTCCAGCTTCAGCATTTTAAGAAAGTTCTACGGTAACTCACTCTTCAGTCATTGATGCAGTCCACCAAGTTATGACTGATTTTCCTCCAGACTAGGGCAAACAGAATTCTTCACCTCTTCCTACAATGATGCAAGTTTCTGTCACAAATACTGTTAATGAAGAATCACCAGATGCAGCTACAAAAGCTATGACAGAAGTACCAATACCCTCATCTTACAAGACAACATAATGATCTTCCAATCATCCACAGACATTTTAAGGTTAATAAGATCTCACAGATACTCTGCACATATAAAAAGTGTTTCAGCATTCCTATGAGAATGATATTCTGTTTGTTTTTGAGAGCCTAGCAGATTCTTTGACTTCACCTAATTTTCTGGGGGACATTGTCAAAGAACATCCTTTGAAGATCGTCATCAGCAGTCACTCACTAATGAATTCGATTGTCCACTTTGGAGATTCTGTGTTACCAGTTACGTGTTCTGTGGGACTTTGCATGGCTAATAAGCCAGATCCCTTGTCTCAGTCCCAACCCTCAAACTCAGCCCCACCTTCCTAACCTGCAATCGTCTTCCTGACCTCCCAGCCCCCACCCCCACTCCGGCCTATCACCCTCACCTGAACCTTCTTCCACCTATCGCATTTCCAATGCCCCTCCCCCAAGTCCCTCCTCCCTACCTTTAATCTTAGCCTGCTTGGCACACTTTCCTCATTCCTGAAGAAGGGCGCATGCCCAAAACGTCGATTCTCCTGCTCCTTGGATGCTGCCTGACCTGCTGCGCTTTTCCAGCAACACATTTTCAGCTCTGATCTCCAGCATCTGCAGTCCTCACTTTCTCCTAATAAGCCAGATCCTAGAGCCACATCTTCGACCACACATTTGGCATGTGTTTCTGGAAGATGGAATTGGTCCTTGGCCTTGACATCACCGGCATTCATTCTTCCAGTTACTTTTTCGTACTTCCTCATGCCAAGATTTGTTTTCAAAGAATTGCGACTCTTCATATAGAAACCAAGTTGGTTTCTTCTGAACAAAGGTCTCCTTATGCATTGCCATCTATATTGCATTTCTTGAGGGATGCCTTCAGGGAATCTTTGAAATGCTTCCTTTGTCCTCCTCTCATTTGAATGCATTTTTTAAGTTGAGCAAAGAATATTTCACCTTTTTATCCAGAATGGTTTACAGCAGCGATAGATGTCGTCTTGACTATCCTATAGCAAATATTCCAGTGCAAAGAAAATTGTCTGCAAAGAATTTTATCAATAATTCACAATCCTTATATGATTCTTGTGAGGATTTAACCAATACAATGCATTATTTCAGATGATTCATTCATCTCTTGGTCCTAAAGTACCAGAAGCTTGCATTGAAGTGCCAATTGTTTGTGTTCCTAAAAGCTGATATATTGATAATCACTAAAGTGTTGATTGTTAGCATGAAATGGCTATAGTTGCCAAACATGTAATGGAAGGATAAGCTTGGATGGGCTCAATGATGTTACTATTGTTCCAGATTTTGGTATATTCTTATAGTCAATGACTATTCAGTCCATTGGTAATGGGTTGGAAGGGCAAAGAAATGGCAAATTAGCAGGGAAATGCATCAAAAGGAAAAGTTGACATCGTCCCATTGTCATGCCATATTGCCAGCAGTCGTGAAATTCACAGCTTGACCACCCACTGATTGGCCATTCAAATCACTTAACTAACCAACTGAGGCATTTTGACAGTGTTGCCAGGGCCTTCTGTTGGGTAAAGTATTGTGGTAACACAATGGGTTCTGAGGTGATACTTATTTATGAGCATGCCTGCCTAGGTAGAGGCCCTCTGGCCATAAAGGGTACCTTTATGGCAACTGCTCTGGTGCTCAATGACTGCCCTCAACCCTAACTCCAACCCTGCCCTACGATGCTTGCCTGGCACTGATGTTCCCACAACAATGCTGACTTGTTATTCAAAATCACCTTATCATTATTGCAGGTTCAGCCCTGGTCACCACTTAACTGCCTGTCACTGACAACGTACTAACCTGATCGTCTGCTGCCTGATGTGGAAAAGCTGCTGCTTTTGGCTCAAATGATAAGACCTCAGATGATACCCACAGAATTCTGTCCTATCTTTCTTCAGCATCCTTTTGTGCTCATCTACTCTAAGTACCTTTTTTATTGTGGAGCTTCATCTATCAATATAGCTTACAATCCAAAATGTAAATCACAAGTTCAATAAGTTTTTTAAAAGTTTTTTTTATTCTTTATATTTGTTATGTTTCACTTCTTCATTTTGTTTAACTTTACTGCACTGGATTTCATTTTGGTCCTGAAGCCTTCTCTGTTTTCTTGGGAGTGAAAAGAAAACAACACTTCTTGCTGTGTGAGAAGAAAGCCTGTCATTAAAAAAAATCTGTGAAAAGAATTCCTGATGGCAAAACCCATGTTTTAAATGCCCTCCATCAGCACCTGCCTACCCACATATTGCTTTTTTGTAAATTACTGTGTCTAAACATGCTGTGATTTGCAGCAAAATGGACTCCACACTGATTCAGAAATGTGATGCAAAAAAGATAATTCAAGTAGACGTTTTCTGATGATATTACAATCTGAGAAAGAACCTCAAGTATTTCTCAGACATCATTTTAACTGTGAGATTGAATGATTGACCAGAAGTCATACCATTTTTTAAAAAAGAACTTTGTATATAGGACACTTTATTTTCAAGTTTATTGTATCCTCTCTCAATATTCTACTGTGTAATATTACTCCCTGGTTGGCAGAGAAGGCACGAAAACCTGCTGTCAGTTCATATTTTGTTACTCGCTTAATGTCTATGGGAGAGCACCTGAATTGCAAAAACGCAGGAATTCAGTTAGAGAATACAGGTGTGACCAATATCATGCCACATTTCATGAACCAGTGCATGGGCTGTCACTGTACCACTCCAGTAATGATTTCTTAATTGTTTACTTTTTTTTTGCTACTCTGAGGTGGCATTGAAGTATTTACGCAAATGACAGTGAGGTGGGCTGTCATGCTATGTACCATTATTGCAATAGTACAAAATTATAAATAGCTTTGCACAAAGGTGGCCCTTCATGCATTTAAATTAACTTATTTTATAATACCATCTATGGTTCTTCATTCACTGAAAATTCCTATATAAAAAACAAATTACTATACAAGTAAGGAATAAACAAGAACTTGATAAAGCACACTTTTATCAGCAATTTTTGTGCCAGGTTTTCAGCTATATAGGTTTTTCTGTATTTTGGATTTTAAAAATGTGTTATCTAAATTGACAGACATAATGTTTGAATTTAATACCTAAAAATAAACAATTAACTCCATTCTAATTCCATTTTGATGATGAGTTAGAATATAGCAGCAAACAGGGTATAACTTTAATCTGTTCCTACAAAAAACTGTGTTACAAAGAAAATGAAAACACTTTAAAAAATGTTAGCCTATATGGAACTATGAGCTAATTCATATTTTACTAAATCTATATCATGTATGTATTTCCATATCGATCTTGAAAATATTGCTAATAATTACACAAAAACATTTGGTGGTTCTGCTCATTAAACCATTTTCCAAGGGTCAAAAATAATCACTTAACATATTGCTTAAACATTTACAAATCAGCACAATAATTATTTAAGTTGTATTACTGTTAGGGATATTAGCAGATAAAGATTTGTCTATTATTTTATCACAAGGATTAGTCCATTTCTATAATCATTATTTGCTATAAAGTGATTTATAATTAGCAGACAAAAAAATTAATAGGAACACTTTAGGCATTATCTGCTCATATCTCCTATATTGTTTCATCACTCACCTTAGTTAATATACTGAATAAAAAATCCAGTGCTTTGAGAGTGAAAATTAAATTAAAAATAAAAGTTTTCATTTCATTGTTTGAATTCAAACACTTTTAAAGCATTTGAACTCAAATGCTTTAATAAAGAAAAAACTACTATTTAGTAGCATGTGAAAAGTCGTAAATCTAATAAATAACTCAGTAAATTAAGCAGCTAAATTGCTAATTAAACTTCTTTCAAAACTTGTGATAAAGTACTTTTGTTGAGAAGCCTGAAGGATTGATGGAACTTTTGCTTCTGAAATGAACATTGTGCAAAAAAAAGCAGGATACAATTTCAAAAAATGTCAAAATATGTCAAATGCAGATACCACTCAAGGATTTCATTTACTGAAGCTTTGGTGATAACTGTCATCTTGTCAGAGGCCCACCCATCTATTCCAGTACATTACCAAATGCACTAATTTCCTTGCTGAGTTTGATGTTTATTGTATAGCTGAAATTGAAAATGGTCGGTAATGGAGTGAGCCTCAATCCTAGACCAATTCTGAATCTAAATTACTTGCTTCTTTCAATGGAATCGACCGAAGAGAGCTTTGTACACCTCGTACCTAATCAACCCTTACTGTGACCCTAAATTCAGCAGCCTTCACAGATTAAAAATAAAATCCAGGGTTCAAACAATTATTTGCCCTGAAATTGCTGGCCATTTTATTCTGAAAATTAAAGAATGTGAAATTAATTTTTTCTGGGCCCTGTGTGTTGTAGATCACCACTCATTCTTGATCTCTGACCTACAAAACCAGATTTTAAATTTATTTTTTAATTGCAAAGCCTTTTTTGCATTGAGTATCATTCTAGCCCGTGTACACAGTATTCAGCAGTTTTTCAAACTTTCATAAAATACTCCAATTCTGGTTGCTCTGAACAGCAGTCTATTTTCTCAGTCTATGCTGGTCTAGTGTATTAACAATTTGAAATATAAATAATACATACGAATAATACATTTTGATCTCTTTGTATCCTAATTGAATATAACATTATTAGAACTGCATATCCAAAATACAAAATAAGTATCCTGAATATCCTTTCTTCACAGAATACTATGAATGCATAAATGTTTAAGTCTGCAACTTGACTATGAAAGCTGATATTAAATTAATTTTCAAAGTATTATAATTTGAAAACTGGAAAGAAAATTTAAAACCTGAAGGGTTCATTTTATTTTGCCAGCCCCACTATGATTAGATGGTGATGTTTGTTGATTATTTTTAAATTTAAGTAAGTGTAATTGTGAAGTATGGCTAATATTAATCTTTCTACAATGACTTTGTATCAAAATTGTTAATCTAATTTATTTAGAGATGCATTAAGATGATTATTTATTAATATGGAAATGTATCTACATTAATTATAAAACTGGAATCAGGTGGAATCAAAAGTCAGATAGGTGCTTGACCAATAGACCTAAAGAAAGAAAAAAATATAAAAGCTTCAAGAATAATTGAAATCACATTTACTGTGTTATGAGTGCTGCACAATGATTAGAATTGGAAAATTCTTGTGCTAGTCAGGCCAATCAGTTGAATAAGCAATATGACAGACAAAGTGAACTTTTTAGGAATATTTTACCATGTGCTTCTGTGTCATATCTATAGATAAGCATCTGAGGTTTAGCTCTGACTGTAAATGGATGAGGTGTGAAAAGTGGGAAATAAGTAAAAAAAGACTGTAAACTAATTGATATTAGATTCACATAAGTAATGAAATGAAAGGTTTTTGAATTATTTCCAGGAACTTAATTTAACATAAATAGAGTATGTAATATTGACTACCATAAGTTTTACCAAGTCCAAATGCAATAGTTAGAAAGTGTTTGTTAAATAGCTGTGCATGTTCTTTTACTGTTATAATGGACTGGATTTTGCTCTCATTGGTAAAGGAATAGTTTTCAGCATTTATTCTGCTGACAGTTGCATGTTGGTGCAGATTGTCACTAACTCAGTATCTGTTTCAGTACAGCACTCTGTCCAGCAGACCTGTGATAACTATGAGCAAGAGAAGAAATTGCAAGGGTGTTCTTTTCCTGGGCAGAGGAGATCTACCAGGACTCAGTGAGATCCAGGCCTAGTAACCAAGTTCACAGTTTCAGAGTCTGGATTTTAGTTGCTACCAACGCCAATGGTAGCCAATGACCATTTAATTCCTCTATTTACAATAATAGTGCTCTGCTTATGGGAAGTCAGTCATCTCCAGAAGCAAGCAGGAGTATTGTCAAGAAAACAGTGGTGTTCCAAGTCAGGGTTATGCATCGGGTTAAGGTCATGGTAGATCCAAAGTTAGTTTGGAAGTCTGGAGTCTGAAAGTACTTGAGTGTACATATGATAGTTACAGAAATAAAAATTGATGTTACCGAAATGGAAGATCAAGATTTTTAATCAGTCAAAAAACAAGGAAAAGTACATGGAAAATGGGAGTAAAACGGCTGAACATAAATCTCATGTGCCTCGAGTAGAAATGAAAGCCAGAGATTCAGATCTTACTTTCATTGTTGATTCATTTGAATCATATCTATTACTTCAAGAGGAGAATACAAGTGCCTAAGTCATATTCCTTGCACAAAACAGGGTGGAACTAATTTTGCAGTGTAGGGGGAGGTTAGTGTTTGAGTGAAGTGTTATGTTATATACTATTTTTTGTCACCAGTAGTAGGAGAAGGGAGAAAGGCTTTCCTGATGGGCAGGAATATGCTAAGAAACATATAGTTAAGTAGTGCTTATTTATTGACTTTAAGGATCAGTAAGAATGTATCAGACATTGACAAATTGCCAAAACCACACAAAGTACTCTTTGAGAAAGGAGAACCAAATGATACAGTTGGGCTTCACATGGCGAAGGTCACAAAAAAGGACAATGTACTGTCAAGGCTAGACTTGTGCTGTGTGCAAAGTAAAAAGCAATAAATAAGGAGTTGAACAATTCACTAAGAACCAGGACAATTAAAAAGGTGGTGACCAGTGAATGAGCCACATCCATTGTGGTAGTTTAAAAAGCACGTTGGTCAGTACAGACTTGTGAGATTATAAACAAATGGTAAATGGTTGGAAAATAAGCTGGATCCACTGCCTGCCAGCAAATGAAATGGGTGGGCCCCTCAAAGATCAGCAAGGCAGCCTTTGTGTGGAGCAACAGAAAATGGGGGAGATACTAATCGAGTATTTTGAATCAGTATTTAATGTGGAAAAGGATATGGAAGATATAGACTTTAGGGAAATAGATGGTGACACCTTGCAAAATGTCCAAATTACAGAGGAGAAAGTGCTGGATGCCTTGAAGCAAATAAAGGTGGATAAATCCCCAGTACCTGATCAGATGTACCCGAGAACTCTGTTGGAAGCTAGAGCAGTGATTGCTGGGCCTCTTGCTGAGATATTTGTATCATCAATAGTTACAGGTGAGGTGCCAGAAGACTGGAGGTTGGCTAACATGGTGCCACTATTTAAAAAGGGTGGTAAAGATAAGCCAGGGAACTATAGACTAGTGAGCCTGATGTTGGTGGTGCTGAAAATGTGATGCTGGAAAAGCGTAGCAGGTCAGGCA
This sequence comes from Chiloscyllium plagiosum, assembly GCF_004010195.1. Lineage (NCBI taxonomy): Eukaryota > Metazoa > Chordata > Chondrichthyes > Orectolobiformes > Hemiscylliidae > Chiloscyllium > Chiloscyllium plagiosum. Next base: position 50,720,118 of record NC_057722.1, on the reverse strand, counting down.
GCATCCAAGGAACAGGAGAATCGACGTTTCGGGCATAAGCCCTTCTTCAGGAATGAGGAAAGTGTGTCCAGCAGGCTAAGATAAAAGGTAGGGAGGAGGGACTTGGGGGAGGGGCTTTGGAAATGTGATAGGTGGTGGGAGGTCAAGGTGAGGGTGATAGGCTGGAGT